>NC_048219.1:152496491-152514592 GCF_002007445.2 Ailuropoda melanoleuca
TCAGAGGGGAGGGGGGTGGGGGAATGGGATAGACTGGTGATGGGTGGTAAGGAGGGCACGTATTGCATGGTGCACTGGGTGTTATACGCAACTAATGGAGCATCGAACTTTACCACGGAATCCGGGGATGTACTGTAAGATGACTAACATAGTATAATAAAAAATCATTAAAAAATAAAAGAATTTCTTTCATATCAAATTGTACACAATATGCTAGTCTTTACAGTCATAGTTTACATTCATAGGTAGTTTTTTATTACTATGAAAAATGTAAATAAACAATGCAATGATATTGCACTTAGAATTTCAAAATAGCATTATAAACATATATCATGCAAGAATTAGGAAATTGTCTTTATGATTTATTGTGTTCAGTTATGTTCACATCACATTTGAGAAAGAAAAGGGAAAACCAGTATGAGAAAAATGTAGCTTAAAAATTATCCCACATTAAATCCTATGAAGTTATTCAATCTGAATTAAAAAGAAAAATAACTGAGCCTCATGACAAACATCAAATATCTTAAGAATAATGGATGGATACAAAAGTAACTGTATTTCTAGTGTATTAAAAGCAAATGAACACAAAGATAAAGGGAACATTTTCTGATTCTAAGAATATCTGCACTGTAACCATGGATTCAATTATAACTTGATTTTTCCTGTTGTCTGTGCTCATGTCCAAAGTAATGATAATCTTGTGAGAAGCAATTTCAAATGCTGAATATGACTGTGAATTAATACAAGTGTTACATTTAGACATCCATGACTTGTTTTTATATTCTGTACAATTCTTGTCAGGCCAATAGTAAACATATAGCCCTAATTACTGCTTTCATCCAGTCATGGGACTGGTTGCTTTATTTTCAGTAAAATAACTTTGGATGTCTAAACCCTTAAACTATACTTTTGTGCATTCCCTTGTTCTAGCTCCTAGGGCCCACCATCATTCAATAATTTCACAAAGTTTTGTTTTGTCTTGTTTTTAATTGTATCTCCATCTGGCACATACAACAAACCTAATGCTGAAAATGTGGTCAGATGGGATTTCTCAGGTTTATTTGAATACCCTAGATCTTTTGTGCTCTTATTTGAAAACATTATACTTTAAATAGAGAATATGTGATATGTTTTCAAAATATAAAACCATATTTTATTAAGAAAGAGATCTAAAGGGAAAAAAGTCTAAATGAATCAATAGTTTCCCAAATGTAAAACTACATAGAGATTGCTTTAACTCAAGATGAATATATAATAAAGACAAGTTGGAAAGAATAAATGGAGAAGCACCAGGATACCTGTAAAAGTGCTATGTGACAAGAAGCTCTATAAAGAACCCAAGTTTGAATTACCATAGTGCAGACTCAACAGTTGAAAGGTTTAGAAGACAATGCATTGTATATTACCTACCTATATCTTAAGAAATAAAAATCACAAGTACCCAGTGCAGATCTACTGAATTGAGAGGTAATACCAAGAAAAGGAAAAATAGCATAATTACTTCACTTTTCTTGGAAAAAGATGCACATCTAGTAATAAAACAATAGAAAAAGCACTATATTATACAAAGTTCACAAGGGCAAATCACATTTTGCCTAAAAGCAAAAAGACATGTTAAATACAGCAGAAAATATTCAAAGTGTACCTGAGATAAAAATAAACAGAAAGAACAAATGCCAGAAAGAAAAAAAATAAATAAACTCAGAAAAATACATGCAAGAAGATGGTCATCTTTTGAATCAGATTTAGATCCTGGAGAGGGTAAGAATGTGTGGTAAATGATAAAATGCTTTATAGCATTTTAGTGTGGCTAAAATAGTGTGGCTACCCTTTCTGGTTCCATGAGGCAGGAACTGAGTTGTCATGACAGATTTCAAAATATATTTTAAAGCCTTAGTGGGATACATTTTCTTTCATATAAAAGAAAAATTTAATGAAGTTTTTATCTTTGTGAATAAGTGATGCTGATGAGAAAAGGGTAAAAACATTTCTAGAGAGATACAATTAATTCATTTTGATGGGATAATAGCTCAAGGGCTCAATGATGACATGAGAGACCTATCTAAGTCTATGGGAATTTACATAATCAGCAAGATTTCAAGCTGATTCTCAGGACACTAGAATTTAAGTACCACTGACTTTGGGATATGGTCCAATAAAGATAAAACTATTCTATTCTAGATAGGTTAGCTCAAACTGACTTTAAAGGAAAGAGAATTTTTTCCATTTGATTCACAATCAGCTCTCAAGTTACTTTATATGTAAAGCTAAAATAAGATTGCATAGAATATCCATTGTCTAAACAGAGGCAGAAAAACTTTTATTTCATGCAAATACCTAATAATTATTCCAATAAGCCAATTTTATTTCATAAGTTTTAAATTAAAATTTTAATGGCAATAAGTAGCTAAATCAGTGTCATTTTTAAAAACATAATAGTTTCTAGAAATTAAGTATTGAAATAAAATATTCTCCATAATCAAAGGCAGATTTTTTGTTGTTGTTTCTGTAGACAAAGGAAAAAAATTATTTCATTGCTCTTGTGTATTCTCTCCTTTCTCCCAGAAACTACTTAATGAGCCAAGGACATCACTATTTAGGGAAAAGGCTTGATTATCAACTGCTTAAATAATAAATTAACTCAAAATGATTATGTGGATTGAGTCTGTCAGCTTGTTAATTTATAACAAATACTTACTAAATGCCTTCTACATACAAGTAACTGAATAATAGAAATACTCTGTGCTTCATTGAATTCACCTTCCCATATGAAATAATTATAATAGGTTGAAATCAATTTGGGGCTAAAATTCACTCTTTCATCCTCCCCGGTATTAGGGCAGAAAATGAATATTGAAAATTTGATTGTTTGGGAGTACATGAGTTTGTTTATCTTCTGAAGGGAATTTGAATTTTGGTCATAAATGCTTAGAGCACATCTGGCATATAGGATAAGGAAAATGATAAGTCATTAGACAAACTGCAAAGGGTCACAATGGAGCATGTGCCCATGCGTGAATACGAGGACTGCACCCTGGGGGAGTGCAAGGCATGTTTGGCCTGCTGCTTTAATTTGTCCTACATGATTTGTTAAGCAAACAAAAGAATATGGGAAGCTTGCTTGTCTTAGTGTGCCAAGGCTGCAATCAGGCTCTTCACCCATTCTTTCTAGCCCACCAGCCCTGTGAGAGCTGTGGATGCAGAAGGGCTGGCTGCTGCACCGAGGTAAATATGGCACAATAACCAGAAAGAATTATGAACTACAAATGTAAACTACAGCTGCCATACTGGAAGAATACACAAAGATGGAGAAAACTAAAACAAAAATAAAGCAAAACAGAACAGGCATAAAATATTCATAGAAGCCAAAAATTAAAACCTACTCTCTTAGATATCTAGATAAATAAAATTTATGTATTTAAATACATTATAGGTAATTGATATAAATATTGCAATGAATTGTATGATAAAAATATAGAAACTGAGACATGAGGAAACTGAATTTATAGAGGAGAAAAACTGTCACCTAGTGATGGAAAATGGTTTTCTAAGTAACACCATAAATTTGAAGCAAGGCTAAAATTACAACCTAAGACTCATAATTTCTAGTGTAATCCTCTTTCCACTGAAGCATGCTGCCTACATCCTATCATCATATCATTTTCTCTGTATCATTAATATCATTAACATAATGTGCTGTTGATTAATTTCTCAAATATTACTGCTTAATAAATTCAAACTATTACTTGATGTTCTGATAATACATGAAATAAACGTACAACTTCTGTTAAATTTCTCATTTTATTAAACAAATTATAATAGTAGTTATAAAATATTTTAAGTACCATATGTTATAATTTTAACTGTGACAATATTCCTTCTATTAGTTAACCCTTTTGCTGTTTTGGTTTTATTTTAGTTTCTAAAAAACTAGATATGCAGTACCCTTGATGCTTTTAGAAAATATTAATTACACGTTAAAAATTCTCTTCTATTCTTTACATTACCTCTATATGTTTTGGAATCTGTGGCTCAATTTTTATTCTCTGATCTTTCCCTTTCTGTTGCTGGCTATCTTCAAATATCTGTTAATCTTCAAACCTAGTTTTTAATATTTACAAATGAAGGGCTATGTAGTTTAGTATTAGTATTGGCATTTTATTCTTTTGCAATAGTGGAGGGTTGCAAACTAATTAGAATGATGGGAGGTTTCAACTACCTTTGCATCATGCTGGGAATAAATCCAAGCTCTGAAAAATGGACGAGTTCTAAGTAGAGGCAGCCTTCTACTTAAGGTATGTTATTAAGGAAATGTGTCAGACCCCTCAAATCACTATAGTGATAATAAAAATGCTATTCCAGGATTGGCATACTTAATATTTATTTCAAAAATGAGTGACATGAAATCCTTTTCTTTCCCCTTTGACTAATTTGGAGACTGAAAATTGTCTTAACCTCTGTCTGCTCTCCAATTCCCACACTAGTTCCCTTCTGTGAGATGGCTATTTAGAAAGTATTTCTTGGTTTTAGCTAAGGGCAAATGTTACAGCCAGTTGCTCCTTGTACACAGAACATACACATTTTCAAAGATAGGCCTTTAATTCATTACCATGATTTCTTCTCCAATAGCCCATCACTGCATTCAAATTCTCTACTGCATTCTCTTCTAGGCAAAATCAGAGTCACACATTTTTTTCAGAGATCTCAATCAATACTCATCTGCTTTCTCTCTTTCAGAAATCTGTCAATGTTTCTCTTCTGTCGGTGGCACTAGTTCTTATTTTAAAATGGATTTATTCTTTTGTTATTAGTGTTTTGTAATATCACCTCTCACTTTAGTTAGATTTTATGAAGGAGAAAGGGTAAATTACGTACTCAGCCATCTTGAATCAGACACTCATTTGTTTTTAATGCTAATTTTTCAATGTTTGTTTTGACTAGTCATTTTTTTTTAAATTTTAAGAATTTTATTTTTTTTTAAGATTTTATTTATTTATTTGACAGAGAGAGAGACAGCCAGCAAGAGAGGGAACACAAGCAGGGGGAGTGGGAGAGGAAGAAGCAGGCTCCTAGCGGAGGAGCCTGATGTGGGGCTCGATCCCAGAACGCCAGGATCACACCCTGAGCCTAAGGCAGACGCTTAACCTCTGTGCCACCCAGGTGCCCCTTGACTACTCATTTTTTAATTCATGGAAATCTGTATCTGTTTTTTTAGTTTCTGTCTTTGTTGTTTTTATTAGAAAGATTTTGGGGGCGCCTGCGTGGCTCAGTTGATTAAGCATCTGCCTTCGGCTCAGGTCATGATCCCAGGATCCTTGGATCAAGCCCCACATTGGGCTCTCTGCTCAGTTCCAAGTCTGCTTTTCCCTCTCCCTCTGTAATCTCTCTCGCTTTCACTCTCTTTCAAATAAATAAATTTTTTTAAAAAAAGAAAGATTTTGCCCTCCCTAATAGTATTTTGTTATTGATTATAATTATTTCAAGGTTGTATTGATTTTTTTTCTCTTTCTATATGATGATGAGAAACACAATGGGCAAAAATAAATAAACAAACAATAATTATAGGCACCAACATATGATTTACCTGGCTCCACTTGAAGAAAGAACTAGGGGAAGTTCTGCAAGGTAGTATGTAATAAAGAAAGAATAAAACCAGGATGACATGGACATGGGTTTTAAGTACATTATACTATAATGAAAATGCAATTAAAGCATTTATAGGATATCACAACCCTATAGGTCTCCCAACTAGCATGTGTTAAAATCAATGTGAATAAATTAAATATTAAGAATCTATATATTTATATCCTCTATCTTGGCATTGCTTCCGGAAGGAAACTGCTGAGTTAGGAAAAGATGGTGCAGACTCCCTGGCTTTACCTGTCATCTGGCTTGGGCTATTATCATCTTGCTAATTTGTTTGATCTTACTCCAAATTTTTACCAAAATAAATCAAATAAATCCAAAAGAAAAGTCACCATATTGACCATACAGGATTTTTGCCTGAAATTTTGGATTCTGTTAAACATTCTATGGGAATTTAATGAAAGTTCAATTTGACATATTTATGAGATGATTTTTTCCTTGTTCAACACTATGAAATCTTTCTAGATTTTCCTTCGGACAAGTCTTTTTTTAAAAGTAAATGTTTAGTTTTATTTAATTTATGCAAGACACATTAAAAATTGCATGTTATCATTTTTTTAAATTACAACTAGTTTTTAAAACAGTTTAAGGTTCACAACAAAATTGAGGGGAAGGTACAGAGATTTCCCAAATACCTTCTGTCCCCACACGTATTTTTTTTTAAACCTAAGAATCTGTGATTCTCCTACTCTACCCCCACTCCACCCCACCCCAACACCATATAGGAGACTGCATTCAATTACATACATAGTAGGTAGGATACTCAGACTTGCTTTTGATATCTTGCTTCAGTCTTTCTGGTTTTAGGTTCTTTTGCTTTTTGTCTTTAAATATTTATTTATTTATTTTAGAAAGAGAGGAGGAGGGGCAAAGGGAGAGAAAGAATCTCAAGCAGATTCCCCACTGAGTGTAGAACCTATGTGGGGCTCAATATCATGACCCAGGAGATCACAACCTGAGCCAAAACCAAGTCGGGTGCTCAACCAATTGAGCCACCCAGGTGCCCCCAATATTTGCTAAATTTGACAAGAAAACCTTTTATATTACTTAAGCCAACTTGAAACTAAATTCTGCTTATCAGCAATATCGTAAATGAAAGAAAATCTATTGGCTAATCCCACAAATAATCTCCAGCTACTTCCTAGACTTTGATGATATACACTGGAAAGTTCAGTGCTGATGAATAATAGTAAAATATCTTAGTTTACATTATGCATTGTCTTTATCAAAAATAATAGCTTCCTTTGTTTGCCATTTATAGTCAACAATTCAACAATTATATAGACATTTAGATCTTCATATTCTCTTTAAAAGTTGCCAAAGTACATCATCATTCATATATTTTTATTTTCCCTTTCCTCATCTACTCAACATACACTTTGCCCAACATGCTCTTCCTTCTGTTATCTCTTTCATAAACCTACCTACTAATTAGTTGTACAAACCAGAAATATAGAAGTTATTTTTGATGCCTTCCTTTTCCTAACTTCAACATTTAATTAGTCAGTGAGACACCTCTGTATCATTCAAATCCACCTAATTTTCTCCTTTACAAAATGCTATAGTTTAAGTTCATACCACCATGTTTTCTTGTTTCNTTGAAACTAAATTCTGCTTATCAGAAATATCGTAAATGAAAGAAAATCTATTGGCTAATCCCACAAATAATCTCCAGCTACTTCCTAGACTTTGATGATATACATTGGAAAGTTCAGTGCTGATGAATAATAGTAAAATATCTTAGTTTACATTATGCATTGTCTTTATCAAAAATAATAGCTTCCTTTGTTTGCCATTTATAGTCAACAATTCAACAATTATATAGACATTTAGATCTTCATATTTTCTTTAAAAGTTGCCAAAGTACATCATCATTCATATATTCTTTTATTTTCCCTTTCCTCATCTACTCAACATACACTTTGCCCAACATGCTCTTCCTTCTGTTATCTCTTTCATAAACCTACCTACTAATTAGTTGTACAAGCCAGAAATATAGAAGTTATTTTTGATGCCTTCCTTTTCCTAACTTCAACATTTAATTAGTCAGTGAGACACCTCTGTATCATTCAAATCCACCTAATTTTCTCCTTTACAAAATGCTATAGTTTAAGTTCATACCACCATGTTTTCTTGTTTCCTGAGCCTCTGAGGGTTTCTTGCATTACTCCGCTTACATAATTTCACACACTGTAGATATAGACATTTGTTTTTCCTTCTGGATTATTTTAATCCATAATTGAAATATATTAACCATAAAATAAAGCATTTTCCTAAGTAAATAACCATACAGACTTAATCAATAAAGTGGGTTTATCATATTTCTATTCATGTATTTTATTATATATCTTTTTTACTCCTACACAATTGTAACTTTTAGATATGAGCACGATTTTGCTAGTAATTATTTTTATTAAATTTGAGGCACCTTGTACAGTAGAATCAAGCATTAATAGATGAGAAATGTGCTCAAGTATGCACTTACTAAACATATTTTCAAAACTGTCAATTAGAATTCTTTTCATTCTGGGGTGCCTGGGTGGCTCAGTCGTTAAGCGTCTGCCTTCGGCTCAGGGCATGATCCCGGCGTTCTGTGATCGAGCCCCACATCAGGCTCCTCCGCTAGGAGCCTGCTTCTTCCTCTCCCATTCCCCCTGCTTGTGTTCCCTCTCTCGCTGGCTGTGTCTCTCTGTAAAATAAATAAATAAATAAAATCTAAAAAAAAAAGAATTCTTTTCATTCTTTAAAAATTTGTATTTACTTTTTAATATATCATAATAAATTGAAACTGTCACTAAAATTTTGTGATATTTCAGAACCAGTTCCATGGTAATATTACATGCAGAGATAATTTAGATACAAAGAGAAATACGATATTATTTCTAGACAATTATGCATAACAACCTTGCTCAAAATTTGTAACAAAATAATATTCTAGGGACTAAACTATCCAGAATGAGGAGATGAGAGGTGAGAATAAAAGAAAAATTATTAATTCTGCATATTTCTCTACCTTTAAAAGATTATTATAGATACTATATATTATTAAAAGATTATTGCTTATGATCTGCTTGCATCAGGGTATAATTCTTAATTATTTAAATTTACAGGAATAAAAAATGACCTAATATAGCCCACTTCCTATTTAATAATGAGTTGTATTAATTTCTGATTATTTCTTCATATAACTTGTCAAATTGTAATACTGGATATTAACATAGCTATTGCAATTTTGACAGTATTTGTACATTCTAGCAAGACTATTAATCTTATAATATTTTAATAAACTAAACTTGAATATCTATTCTGAAGGTACTCTTATAATGTTAGGATCAATAGTGGGAAAGTAAGAGCACATTTTTTATTTTTGTGAATGCTATTTTAGTGTCCTTTCCTTCACGTGCAAGTCCTGGGAACTTTTCTTCAAGTAATTTATCTAGGGAAACAGATAAATTTGAGAACTTGGCTTATAAATAAAAGAAGATACTAAAAAATCAGTTTTCTTTCTTTTTTTTTTTCCTGATTAACTGAATCTCTACAAGAAATCTAGTTCAACCACAAAAAAATTACTCAAAATGAAGTACCATAGCGAAGGAAATTACAAAGAAAGACAACTCCAGAGGTAAACAGCTTTTGGACAAAGAAGCAATAGCAATTTAACTGAGAAAGAACAGTCTTTTCAACAAATGGAGTTGGAACCCCTGGACATCCATACGCAAAACAAAACAAACAAAAACCAAAAAGAAAAGCAAGATTCTAAATTTTAAACTTTTCCAAAAATTAACTCAAATGGATCATAGACATAAATGTGAAATGCAAAGCTATAAGACTCCTAGAAGATAGGAGAAAATCTAGCTAACATGGGGTTTGGTGATGACTTCTTAGGTACAACACAATGTATGATCCATGAAAGACAAAAAATTGATACATTGAAATTTAATAAAATTAAACACTTCTCCACTGTAAAAGACTCTTAAGAGAATGAAAAGACAGGCCACAGACTGGAAGAAAATCTTAATTAAACACATATCTGATAAAAGGCTGGTGTCCAAAATATGCAAGAACATAATAATATACAAAATATTTTAAAAAAAAGATCATCAATAAGAAAACAAAAAACTGAATTAAAAATTGAACAAAATATTTGGACATGTCACCCAAAAAGATATACAGATGGTAAATATACATATGAATAGATGTTCAACATCACATATCATTAGAGAATTGCAAATTTAAAAAATTAAATCCCATTACACACATATTAGAATGATTAAAATCCAAAACACTGACATCAAATCTTGGTGAGGATGTGGAGCAACAGGAATTCTATACATTTCTATTGAAAATGCAAGATTGTATAGCCACTTTGAAAGATACTTTGGCAGCATCTTACAAAATCAAACACACTCTTAACCATATGATCCAGCAGTTGTGTTGCTTGGTATTTACCCAAATGAACAGAAAATTTGTATCTTCACAAAAGCCCACACCCAAATGTTAATAACAGTTTTATTCACAATTGTCAAAACCTGGAAGCAACCAAGATGATCTCCAATAGATGAATGAATAAACAAACTGTAATATATTCAGAAAATGGAAACTCCTCAGCACTAAAAAGAAATGAGTTATTGAGCCATGAAAAGACATAGGAAAATCTTAAATATATTGCTAAGTGAAACAGGCCAATCTGAAAAGCCTACATACATTTCCAACCATACGACATCTGGAAAAGGCAAAGCTACAAATACAATTTAAAAATATCAGTGGTTTTCAGGGATTTAGAGGGAGGGAAGAAAGGGACAGAAAAAGGAGGGAGGAAGAGAAGGAGGGAGAAGAAAGTGGATTACAGGGATTTTTAGGGCACCAAATCTATTCCTTATGAGACTACAATGGTGGATACATGTTTTACATATGTTAAAAATGATAGAAAATGTAACAGAGTGAACCCTAATGTAAATTATGTACTTCAGTTAATAATAAGGTATCAATATTGGCTCATCTATGTTAACAAATATGCCATAGTGATGCAAGATGTTAATAATGGGGGCAACGGAGTGAGAACGTATTTGGGAATTCTCTATTTTCTGCTCAGTTTTTCTGCTCTATATACCTAGATCTGTTCTAAAAAAATAAATAAATAGAACCTTTAACCTAAAAACATGGGCAGGGGAATTGAATAGACAAAAAAGATAAACCAAAGGCCAATGAGCATATGAAAAATATTCACCATCATTAGTCATTAGGAATACTTCAAAACCACAATGAGATATCACGTCACACCCACTAGGACAGCTACTATGAAAAAACAAAAACAAAAGACAAGTATTGGCAAGGAGGTGGAGAAACTGAAAGCTTCATACAGCATTGGTGGGAATATGAAATAGTTTAGCCTCTGCGGAAAACACTTTGACAATTCTTCACAAAGTTAAACATGTAATATACCGTATGACCCAGCAATACTGCTTCTAAGTATATATCAAAAATAAATTTGCATCTTTATTCTTTCACAGTCTTATATTCTTATAGTATTCTTACAGTATACTATATAAAGTAGTTTAATAGTATTTGTGGGTAGACTGTGAAAGAATAATGATGTAAATTGTATTCTTCAGAGCAGTGACTAAAAATAAATCAATGATATACAGATATGAATCCATAGAGGATATAGCATGGAACACTAAAATATATTTTTTTAAATAGATGGGGCAAATAGAAAATCAGAGCAAACAGTGAGTCCCAGACACAATATGTCCTAAGATAGTTTTTTCCTTGAGCCTTAGTGTCACTTCTTTCAAAATACGTTCAGTTGTCTCAGTTTCCAAAACCATTGATAATTTTTTTGGTCTATATTAGCTAAAATCTCCATCCCACCTCCCTTCTCAAAGTCAGGATTCACTCCTTTAGTTGTAAAGGGAATTTCCTTCTCAATGAAATAGGCCTTTATGTTAACTCTGAACTATCTGACTGTTACATACAGCTCATCTAAATCCTATGTATGCTCATCCAATGCTCAGATATTCTTTTTTATTTTTTTTAGGTTTGCATTTCCATCTAATAAGTCTTTTTGCTATAACTCTCTAAATGTAAGAGGTAAATTTGAAGGTTATTTCTGAGGCACTACGTTAAAACTAATTTCCATTTAAACATAACTCATGTTTTTGTTTCTGTTTTGTGTTGATTCTTTGAATCCTATCATTGTTTTCCTGAGTCTCTGGAATTCAGGCTTTATATTCCTATTCGTTGTTTGAGAATTTATTTCTGGATATTTGGTCATCCTTTCTCTATCAGTTTAATGATTGGATTTAGTTAAACAAAAGAGAGACCTGCCTACAGAAGCTTTAACAAATAAGACTATTTTCTCATGCAATTAGAAGTCTGGAATAGGCAGTCCAGAGCTCATTTAGCTGAAGAAAAGAAAAGAAAAGGAAAAAAAAAGAAAAGAGAAGAGAAGAGAAGAGAAGAGAAGAGAAGAGAAGAGAAGAGAAAAAGAAAAGGAAAGGAAAGGAAAGGAAAGGAAAGGAAAGGAAAGGAAAGGAAAGGAAAGGAAAGGAAAGGAAAGGAAAGGAAAGGAAAGGAAAGAAAAAAGAAAAGGAAAGAAAAAAAGAAAAGAAGCTTCCCTTTACCTTTCAGCATTTGAACCTCTGTGACTTTTTTTCCTTATGGTCCAAGAAGGCTATTTCGACTTCAGTCTATGTTTCAGGTATAAAGAAAATAACAGGATAAAGCCAAAAGTTTTCCCAAAAACTCAGGTCTGCTGATTTTACATCTTTTCATCCAGAACTGTAATACATGGCCACACTAGCTGCAAGACAGTCTGAGGAGGTGAGTATATTTATTTAAATGGACACATGCTCTGGACAGAAGTATGGGTAGTAAAGAAGGGGGACAATGGAAGGATGCAATTAGGATAGTCAAAATGTTTATTTTAATAACTTCTTTCTGGGTTCCTCAGTACAATCAAAGTAATAGAATCTATTTTTATCTATATCAATAGCTTATGCTTTCCAAGGCAAACAAAGCAATCACTTCCACACAGACATTATTCTCTTGTCAAAATCTCTGAAGGTCCACTAAATGTTCTCTTCCATCTGAAGACATGCATATACTCAATAGTCCTATTGCGTTCTCTTTCTTCATGAAACCTCAAGTTGATATGAAATCAGAATCCAGATAATTTAATTTCTGATTCTTTTTCCTCCAGACAATCACATATTGTCCATTTCAGAAACCTCTCTCACAGATCTGAACTGTAAAATCCTTGATCTATATCAAGAATTTATTTAATCTGTCCATAGGCTATATCATGAGAATTTTAAAAACACTATCGTGACCTCTACATAGATATTGCTAATATTTTAAAGTTCTGCTAAGAAAGAGTTGATATATCTTAACCAATTATTCAAAATGTGTAATATTTGGTTATTATTTGATATGTCATTTATCATTCTCCATCAACCTGAACACCAAATTTTTCTTTTTTCTTTTGGGAGCTGACATAGCAAACTGCATCAAACTAAAACTCTTGAATCAAATAGTCACAGGTATTCTTCTTATAATTTTCTTATCAATTGGCTATTTGTGGTTCTTTATTTTATCTAGGTTTTCCATAATTCATTTTATCTTTTCCTTCATGCATTTCAAAGCAAATGCAAGTATTGTTACACTTACCCCTGAATACTGGAGTATGGACAGAGTTCAATATTTGTTCACGTTTTTTTGATATAATATTCACATACAATAAAAGGCATGAATCTTAAGTGTACTTTGGCTGAGCTTTAATGAATGAATATTCCTATGTAACCCAAATCCTTATCAAAGTAGAGAACATTATCATCAGGCAGAAAGTCCTTTATTTTCCTTCCCACTCAGTTCTTACCCACACTCCTTCAAATGTTAGCATTGCCATGATTTTCCCCCATAAGCATTAGTTTTACTTGTTCTAAAAACTCATGTAATTGGAATCATTCAGTATACATTCTTTAGAGAAAGCTTATTTCACTCAACAAAATGTTCTTGAGTTGACCCTGCTGTTGTGTATATTAGTTTGTTTCTTCTCATTGCTGAGTAGCATTCCATTGTGTGAATATACCACATTTGTTTAGCAATTCTCTTATTGTAGGACACCTGGGCTGTTTCCATGGTTTTGGCTATTATGAAATAGAGCTGTTATTAACATTTATCTACACCTATATTATGAAAATAAGTTTCATTTCTTTTGAATAAATACCCAGGTGGAGACTGCTAGGTCAAAAAGTAGTTTATTTTTACTTGAAAAGAAAAGCTTCCACATTGTCTTCCAAAGATGTTTCACTATTTTACATTCAACCAACTATATATTGGTTGGTTATTCCAATCAAAAATCAAATAGGTCTCATTATTTCAGATTCTTGCTGACATTTGATGTTGGCAGTCATTTTAACTGCAGACATTCTGATGGGTGTGTAGTAGATCTCATTGTAGTTTTTGTTGTTGTTTTTTTTTAAGATTTTATTTATTTATTTAACAGAGATAGAGACAGCCAGCGAGAAAGGGAACAGAAGCACGGGGAGTGGGAGAGGAAGAAGCAGGCTCCCAGCGGAGGAGACTGATGTGGGGCTCGATCACAGAACGCCGGGATCACGCCCTGAGCCGAAGGCAGATGCTTAATGACTGTGCCACCCAGGCGCCCACAATTATCCTTTTAAATTGCGTTTCCTTAATAATGAATCATGTTGATTTGTGATTTGAGTCTGTTTTAGGTATGCATGGTTTCAAAGTCAGCCAGAGATTTAATCAGAATTTATACATAGAATTTGGAGCTCCTCATCCCTGTATTTTCAGATCTAATATTTCTACCGGATTTTTTTTTTCATTTTGCTATTTTTCTGCTGATACTTCATATATTTTCTTTTATTGTAAATATATTTTCTTTTACTTCAATGAACATAGTCAAAATAGTTGTTTTAAAGTCTTGGTCTGACAGTTGCAGCATCTGAGTTAATTAGTATTTACCATTTGTTGATAGTTTTTTCTTTAATACTAGATCACATTGTCCTGACTGAATAATTTGGTTTTGTTCTAAGCATTATGAATAGTACATTGGGCACATTCTAGATTCTGTCATTTTACCTAGAACACAAACATTTTTGCTTTAGCTTGTTTGATTTGAACTGCCGACTCATGGCTGCATTGAATGGCAGCTTGGATTTCTGTTCAGTTTCTTTCTTTCTTTCTTTCTTTTTTTTTTTAAGATTTTATTTATTTATTCGACAGACAGAAACAGCCAGCGAGAGAGGGAACACAAGCAGGAGGAGTGGGAGAGGAAGAAGCAGGCTCATAAGCGGAGGAGCCTGATATGGGGCTCGATCCCATGGATCACGCCCTGAGCCGAAGGCAGATGCTTAACCGCTGTGCCACCCAGGCGCCCCTGTTCAGTTTCTTAATCGTTTGTTGCAAGTTGCTTTTAATCTGACCTTCATACGCCTTGTTCAGGGATCATTCAGTTACATAGACTGTGTTTAGGAAACAATCAGGAGTTTTCTCCTGGCTTTCTTTTTCTGGCAACTCCTTCCCCACTTTCCAGCATCTCTGGTTTACTGGGGCTCCTTCATTTGGTTCCTCCAGCTTGAAAGATTTCATATTTTTCTACTAAACTTTGGGAATCTTGTGCTGCCACTTTTGGAACTATGGTGGGAATTACTCCATTTTGATCGATTCTCCCAAGTTTTGCCTCCCCCCACCAAAAAAAAAAAAAAAGACCCACTTTTTTGAAGCTACTGAGCACTAAGGTAGTGTTTTGTTTTCCCCAAAGTTATTAATAACTTACCTGTGTAAGGACTAGTGTCTTAGATACTCATTCCTACAAGCCAAACAACAGATTCTGGCAGAATATGTATAGGCTACTTTTAGCATCAGACTAAAACCCTGACATTTAAAGTGCCACGAATATCAGCTAATTACTAAGGAGACTAGCCTATCTAAACGTATTTTTGTGGACCTTTTCTTTCATTTAACTATATTATTGAACCACTATCAAATGAATTCAGGACCTTTCTCCTGTATCTGCAATAGGCATCCATTCTATCAGTCCAACTATTTCAGTAGTACCATTTCTTTCTACAACTCTTTTTTTTTAAGATTTTACTTTTTTATTTACTTTAGAGATACAGAGAGAGAGTGCACGTGTGAACACGTGAGTGGGGGTGGGGGGTGAGAATAGGGACAGAGAATGTCTAGCAGACTCTACACTGAGGCCCACACAGGGCTCAATCTCACGACACAGAGATCATGACCTGAGCCAAAAACAAGAGTCAGATGCCAAACTAAGCCATTTCTACAGCTGTTATGTTTAGACAAGTATGACATTACAAAAAGGATATAGGATGCAGGCAAAGGAATTGGAAAAAATGAACATTACCATATGTCTCCAATGTACTAAGTATTTTGTTAGAGACATGAACCCTAAATATCTGGTACTACCTAAGCTTAACTAAGCTACTGAATTTTTCCACATGGCTTTGATAGCAAAACCTCAGATTTTAACTATGCAAGTAGGACTTAAACAGTATCAGTAAAAAAAAAAAAAAAAGAATTCTATTGTCAACTTTAAAAGTTTTGATAGTAATTTAGTATTTTTTTTTAATTCTTTTTTTTTTAATTTTTTATTTATTTATTCGACAGAGATAGAGACAGCCAGTGAGAGAGGGAACACAAGCAGGGGGAGTGGGAGAAGAAGAAGCAGGCTCATAGCGGAGGAGCCTGATGTGGGGCTCGATCCCAGAACGCCGGGATCACGCCCTGAGCCGAAGGCAGACGCTTAACCGCTGTGCCACCCAGGCGCCCCAGTAATTTAGTATTTTTTAATCAACATAAATTGGAACATTAAGATACACTTCTGGAGACAGAATGGTTAATAAAATAAGTAAACATACAGAATAATGTTCACATACAAAATAAACAATTTTTAAAAATAGGATTTTCTTCATTTGTACATAATATGCCACTAAGAATAAATATGTCTTAAATTTTACTCAGGTTAAATTTGATGAACCTTTGTCTAACATGCTGATTAAAATCAATTTCAAGTGTCAATTAATTTCTTTTCATTTTCATATCAAATGGGTTTTATAACTTATGAATTAATAAAGACACATCTAATCCAGATTTTAGAAATAATGCACTTAAATATTATTTAACTTAAATAATAAATGAATCTTCAACTCCCTGTGATTATTTCACAAGTATACAACTTTTGTTATGTATTTTGCAATAAATTTAACTTAAAAATGCAATTATTCTTTTGAGCTAATCTATTAGTATTTTAATACATTAAAAATCACATTAAAATTAATAGACTGAAAAAAAGTCTTTCAGTTTGGTGAAATCCAATCTTTTTTTTGTGCTTCAGTCTACTTTCATAAAGCCTTTCCATATCCTCACTTCTGATGATATCATGAGACATCATTCAGTTGGAATTAATCATGTGCCATCTGTGATCTCACTTTCATTTGTGGCATTTTTTCTATTTTTCACACAGTTATATCCTGTTTCCCTAAAAGACTTAATCTCAGGGAGTTTACATTGTACCTCAAGCTGTTTCTATATAGGGACACACAAAAGACATATACATATAATCTGGTGCCTACATACAAAAATGAAATACATCTCGGTTTGAAAAACGAAATGTCAGTTCTTTTTTGGTTTGAATCGAAGATTTAATAGAAATCTTACATTTCTGAAGATATAAATAAAAAGAGCATTCTACAATTTCTAAAGCTGAATTTAACAAGTTATATATATTCTGTCATCCTTAAAAAACTTTTTTTAATTATTTATATTCAATTTAGTTAACATATACTGTATTATTAGTTTCAGGGGTACAATTTAGCGATTCATTGCTTATTACGTCAAGGCATTCCTAATGCCCACCACCTGATTACTTCATCCCCTACACACCTCCCCTCCAGAAAACTTGTTTGTTCCTAGAGTTAAGCGTCATTTATGCTTTGCCTTCCTATTTTTCTTATTTTATTTTTCATTCTATACCCCTATATTCATCTGTATTGTTGCTTAAATACCACATGAGTGAAATCATATGGTACTTGTCTTTCTGTGATTGACTTAATTCATGTAGCATAATACTCTCTAGCTCCATTCACATCATTGCACATGGCAAGATTTCATTCTTTTTGATGGTGAAGTAATATACCATTATATATGTGTGTGTGTGTGTGTGTGTGTGTATACCACTTGCCTTTATCCATTCATCTGTCAATGGACATCTGGGCTCTTTCCATATTTTGGTTATTATGGATATTTCTGCTATAAACATTAGGGTGTGCATGTGCCCCTTGAAATCACTGTATTTGTATCCTTTGGATAAATACCTAGCAGTGCATTGCTGGATCATAGGGTATTCTATTTTTAACCTTTGCCAGAACCTCCATACTGTTTTCCAGAGTGGCTGCACCAGTTTG
>NC_048219.1:152514692-152517086 GCF_002007445.2 Ailuropoda melanoleuca
TTTAATACATTAAAAATCACATTAAAATTAATAGACTGAAAAAAAGTCTTTCAGTTTGGTGAAATCCAATCTTTTTTTTGTGCTTCAGTCTACTTTCATAAAGCCTTTCCATATCCTCACTTCTGATGATATCATGAGACATCATTCAGTTGGAATTAATCATGTGCCATCTGTGATCTCACTTTCATTTGTNCTGTGATCTCACTTTCATTTGCGGCATTTTTTCTATTTTTCACACAGTTATATCCTGTTTCCCTAAAAGACTTAATCTCAGGGAGTTTACATTGTACCTCAAGCTGTTTCTATATAGGGACACACAAAAGACATATACATATAATCTGGTGCCTACATACAAAAATGAAATACATCTCGGTTTGAAAAACGAAATGTCAGTTCTTTTTTGGTTTGAATCGAAGATTTAATAGAAATCTTACATTTCTGAAGATATAAATAAAAAGAGCATTCTACAATTTCTAAAGCTGAATTTAACAAGTTATATATATTCTGTCATCCTTAAAAAACTTTTTTTAATTATTTATATTCAATTTAGTTAACATATACTGTATTATTAGTTTCAGGGGTACAATTTAGCGATTCATTGCTTATTACGTCAAGGCATTCCTAATGCCCACCACCCGATTACTTCATCCCCTACACACCTCCCCTCCAGAAAACTTGTTTGTTCCTAGAGTTAAGCGTCATTTATGCTTTGCCTTCCTATTTTTCTTATTTTATTTTTCATTCTATACCCCTATATTCATCTGTATTGTTGCTTAAATACCACATGAGTGAAATCATATGGTACTTGTCTTTCTGTGATTGACTTAATTCATGTAGCATAATACTCTCTAGCTCCATTCACATCATTGCACATGGCAAGATTTCATTCTTTTTGATGGTGAAGTAATATACCATTATATATGTGTGTGTGTGTGTGTGTGTGTGTATACCACTTGCCTTTATCCATTCATCTGTCAATGGACATCTGGGCTCTTTCCATATTTTGGTTATTATGGATATTTCTGCTATAAACATTAGGGTGTGCATGTGCCCCTTGAAATCACTGTATTTGTATCCTTTGGATAAATACCTAGCAGTGCATTGCTGGATCATAGGGTATTCTATTTTTAACCTTTGCCAGAACCTCCATACTGTTTTCCAGAGTGGCTGCACCAGTTTGTATTCCCACATGCAGTGTAAGAGGGTTCCCCTTTCTCTGCACCCTCACCAACATCTGTTGTTTCCTGTGTTGTTCATTTTAGCCATCTGACAGGTGTGAGGTGGTATCTCATTGTGATGTCCACTGATGTTGAGCTGTTTTCATGTGTCTGTTGGCTATTTTTATGTATTCTTGGAGAAAGGTCTGTTCATGTCATCTGCCCATTTCTTGACTGCGTTTTTTTGGTTTTGGGGTGTTGAGTTTGATAACTTCTTTTTACAGATTTTGGATACTAGCCCTTTATCTGATAAGATATTGGCAAATATCTTCTCCCATTCTATAGGTTGCCTTTTAGTTTTGTTGACTTTTTCCTTTGCTGTGCAAGAGCTTTTTATTTTGATAAAGTCCCAGGAGTTCATTTTGCCCCTATTTCTCTTGCTTTGGAGATATGTCTACCAAGAAGTGATTGCAGCCTAGGTAGTAGTGCTTGCTGCTTGTGTTCTCCTTTATGATTTTGATGGTTTCTAGTCTCACACATAGGCTTTCATCCGTTCTGAGTTTCTTTCTGCGTACATGTAAGAAAGCGGTCCAGTTTCATTCTTCTGCATGTGGCTGTCCAATTTTCCCAACACCATTTGTTGAACAGACTGTCTTTTTTCCCATTGGAGATTCTTTCCTCTTTGTCGAAGATTAGTTGACCGTAGGGTTGTGCTCCATTTCTGGATTCTCTGTTGTGTTCCATTGATCCAGGTGCCTGTTTTGGGGCCAATACCATGCTGTATTGATGATTACAGTTTTGTAATAGAGCTTGAAGTCCGGGACTGTGATGCCACCAGCTTTGGTTTTCTTTTCCACATTCCTTTGGCTATTCGGTGTCTTTTCTGATCCCATACCAAATTTAGGATTGTTTCTTCCAGCTCTGTGACAAATGCTGATGGTATATTGATAGGGATTGCATGAATGTGTAGATTGCTTTGGGTAGCACAGATATTTTAACAATATTTGTTCTTCCAATCCATGAGCATGGAATGTTTTTCCATTTCTTTATGTCTGTCTCAATGTCTTTCATAGCGTTCCATAGTTTTCAGAGTACAGATCCTGTATCTCTTTGGTTAGGTTTATTCCTAGGTATCTCATGGTTTTTGGTGCAATTGTAAATGGGATCAGTTCCTTGATTTCTCTTTCTTCTGCTTCATTGATAGTGTATAAAAATGCAACAGCCTTCTGTGCATTGA
>NC_048219.1:152522614-152528360 GCF_002007445.2 Ailuropoda melanoleuca
ATTCCACTGGGAAGCCATCCTGCCCTGGACTCTTGTTTGTTGGAAGATTTTTTGATTACTGCTTCAATTTCTTTGCTAGTTATGGGTGTTCAGGTTTTCTATTTCTTCCTGTTTTAGTTTGGTAATTTATATTTATCTAGAAAGGTATCCATTTCTTCTGGATTACCTAATTTGTTGGCCATAATAATTGCTCATAATACTTTCTTTTCTCTTTTTTTAAAGATTTTATTTATTTATTTGCCACATAGAGGGGGGTATGAAAGTGCAAAAGCAGGGGGAGATGCAGGCAGAGGGAGAAGCCGGCTCCCTGCTGAACAAGGAGCCTGATGCGGGACTCCATCCCAGGACCATGGGATCATGACCTGAGCCAAAGGCAGACACTTAACCAACTGAGCCACCCAGGCACCCTGCTCATTATTTTCTCTTATAATTGTTTGTATTTATTCAGTGTTGGTTGTGATGTCTCCTCTTTCACTCATGATTTTATTTATTTATAAGAAAACTTTCTGTTTTCTTTTTGATAAGTCTAGCTAGGGATTTATCAATCTTATTAATTCTTTCAAACACCCAGCTCCTATATTCATTGATCTGTTCTACTGCTCTTTTTTATTTATATATCATTGATTTCTGCTCTAATCTTTATTATTTCTATTCTCCTGCTGGATTTATGCTTTACTAGCTGTTCTTTTTCCAGCTCCTTTATGTGTAAGGTTACTTTGTGTATTTGAGACTTTTGTTTCTTGAGGAAGGCCTGTACTGCTATATATTTCCCTCTTAGGACCAGCTTTGCTGCATTCCAAACGTCTTACACTGTCCTGTTTTTTCATTTGCTTCCATGTGTTTTTTTAAATCTTCTTCAATTTCCTGGTTAACCCATTCATTATTTAGTAGGATGCTCTTTAAACTCCATGTATTTGTGGTCCTTCCATTTTTTTTCTTGTGGTTGACTTCAGGTTTTAAAGCATTGTGGTCTGAAAATATTCATGGTATGATCTCAATCTTTTTGTACCAGTTGAGAACTGATTTGTGACTCAGTATGTGATGTATTCTGGAACATGTTCCACGTGCACTGAAGAAGAATGTGTATTCTGCTGCTTTAGGTTAAAATGTTCTAAATATATCTGTGAAGTCCATCTGGTCTATTGTGTCATTAAAAGTCCTTGTTTCCTTGTTGATCTTCTGCTTAGATGATTTGTCCTTTGCTCTAAGTGGGGTATTAAAGTCCCCTACTGCTAATGTATTAGTATCAATGAGTTTCTTTAAGCTTGTTATTAATTGGCTTACATATTTTGCTGCTCCCCAGTTAGGGGCATAAATATTTACAATTATTTGAACTTCTTGCTGGATAGATCCTTTAATTCTGATATAGTGTCCTTCCTCATCTCTTCTTACAGTCTTTGATTTAAAATCTAGTTTGTCTGATAAAAGGATGGCTACTCAAGTTCTCTTTTGATGTCCATTGGCATGATAAATGGTTCTCCACCCCCTCACTTTCAATCTGGAGGTGTCTTTGGGTCTAATATGAGTCTCTTATAAGCAGCATATTGATGGGTCTTGTTTTTCTTTTTTATCCATTCTGATACCCTATGTCTTTTGATTGGAGCATTTAGCCCTTACACATTCAGAGTAATTATTAAAAGATATGAATTTAGTGCTATTGTATTACCTGTAAAGTCACTGTTCCTGTAGATTGTCTCTGTTCCTTTCTGGTCTTTGTTCCTTTGGGCTCTCTTTCCACTTATGGATCCCCTTTAATATTTCTTGAAGGTCTTGTTTAGTGTTCACAAATTCCTTTAGTTTTTGTTTGTCCTGGGAACTCTTTATTTCTCCTTCTATTCTGAATGAGAACTCTGCTGGATAAAGTATGCTTGGCTGCATATTTTTCCTATTTAGCACATTGAATATATTATAATAGTCATTTCTGGCCTGCCAGGTCTCTGTGGACAGGTTCGCTGCCAGCGTTATGCATCTACCNCTAATATTTTCTTTCTCTCTTCTTTTCACCTTCCTTATTTTCCATCATTTTATCTTCTGTATCACTCGTTCACTATTCTGATTTGTTCATTCTTGTTTTTATAGCCTCCACTTGGTACTGCATCTTGGTAATAGCATTTTTAATTTCAGCCTGTCTAGATTTTAGTTCTTTTAATTCTACAGTAAGATATTCTCTAGTGGTCTTCTATGCTTTTTTCAAGCCCTGATAGTATCTTTATAATCATTGTTTTAAATTCTAGTTCCAACATCTTACTTACATCCATATTGATTAAATCCCTAGCTGTGAGTACTACCTCCTGTTCTTTCTTTTGGGGTGAATTTCTCCATCTTGTCATTTTGTGCAGAAAAGAAGAGAGAAAAAACAACAGTAACAACAACGACAATGGAAAAAAATAATACAAACAAGAACAAAATGAAACAAAAACAAACAAAAAACGAAACAAAACTAAATCCAGCATGTGTTTTGGTCTGCTTGTTAAAAGAAACTAGATTCTGGGGCACCTGGGTGGCTCAGTTNCATCTTGTCATTTTGTGCAGAAAAGAAGAGAGAAAAAACAACAGTAACAACAACGACAATGGAAAAAAATAATACAAACAAGAACAAAATGAAACAAAAACAAACAAAAAATGCTTCTTCCTCTCCCACTCCCCCTGCTTGTGTTCCCTCTCTCACTGGCTGGCTCCATTTCTTTGTCAAATAAATAAATAAAATCCTTAAAAAAAAAAAAAAGAAACAAGATTCCAAAATAAGAAATATTTCTTTCTTTTAACAAGCAAACCAAATATATGTATAACAAAATACAATGAAAGGAAATAAAAAATATATATAACATATATATAAATATAAATTTAAAATATATATAAATAAAATTTCAAAAAAAAGAATTTAAAAAATAAGAAAATAACTGAAAATATAATACTTACAGACAAAAGAATAAAAAAGAAAGAATGCTATGTACTGTTTTCCCCCAAGAGCTGAAGTTCTGCAGCCCTCTATGATCAGTAAACTTGGTGTGAGATAGTTATTCCTGCTGGTCTTCTGGGGGAGGGGCCTGTTCCACTATTTCTNAACTTGGTGTGAGACAGTTATTCCTGCTGGTCTTCTGGGGGAGGGGCCTGTTCCACTGATTCTCAGGTGCACTTGCCCTATTGCAAATGTGCCTCCCTTGCCAGGAGGTTAGGTTCAGTATAAGTGGCTCCAAAGTCCACAATGTGGTGCTGTTTTGCTCCCTGAAGGATTTCAGCATTGATAGGTGGGATGAATAGGGCATTGCCAACTCTTCAGCCCCAGAGCTGAAAGTTCATGCCCCCCACTCTGTGAGCCCTCACAGAAATCCAGTTGATCACTCTTGTCTCTCTGGTTTCTATCAGAACTCTGTGTTTGCCCGGCCTGTGACCAAGCGTTTTTATCTCCGGCACTCGACTGAGTTTCAAAACTCCAAATTTTATAGACTCCTGTGGTGCGGATCCATGCTATTCTTTCTAGGGGAGGGGTCTTGATATGCTTCTGCCTTCTGCTGGACTCCTGCCAGGAAAGCGGTTGCACGACCATGCAGTGGTTCAAAGTTTATGGCAACACAAAGCAGAAAGATGGCACCTACACTATTTTCAGCTAGCCTCCTCACTCTTGTGCCTGGGAACTCTGCCACACTCAGGCACCCCCATTTCTCTTGGGACCCTGGGGATCCTGAGACCACCCTGACACACCTGGGATTCCACCCTCCTTTGCCACCTTAGNTCCAAATTTTATAGACTCCTGTGGTGCGGATCCATGCTATTCTTTCTAGGGGAGGGGTCTTGATATGCTTCTGCCTTCTGCTGGACTCCTGCCAGGAAAGCGGTTGCACGACCATGCAGTGGTTCAAAGTTTATGGCAACACAAAGCAGAAAGATGGCACCTACACTATTTTCAGCTAGCCTCCTCACTCTTGTGCCTGGGAACTCTGCCACACTCAGGCACCCCCATTTCTCTTGGGACCCTGGGGACCCTGAGACCACCCTGACACACCTGGGATTCCACCCTGCTTTGCCACCTTAACACCTTTAAGGAACATCCCCCACTATAGCAGACTTCTAAAAGTTCTGATTTTTACACTCCACTGCTTATAATACTTTGCAGTAGCCTCCTTAAGCAGACTCCCTCACTTCCGTATCCCCAGATATATCACCCTGGATTCATATCTCCACACCTCCGACCTTCCGAAAAGTGGTCACTTTTCTACCTGTAGATATGCAGCATTTGTGTTCTCAGACCACTGATTGATTTCTTAGGTGTTCAGAATGATTTGATAACTATCTAGCTATTTCTGAGGGATGAGACACACTTACAGTCCCCAACTTCTTTGCCATCTTAACTTCTCCCCATCATCCTAAAATTTTAATTTGTATATAGTTTAGGTTGTTAGTTGGTGTGGGGTTTTTTGTGGGTTTTTTGTTTGTTTTTAAAAATAATTTTGACATGTTACATCTTTTAAATTCAAGGTGTATACATGTTACTTTAATACATTTATATATTGTAATATGATTGCCACTGAAGTAATGTTTATCACATCACATCATTATAGTACATTGTTATTATCTAAATTCATCATACTGTGCATCAGATCTCTATGGCTTATACCCTTAAACACCATTAATTTAATCCCCTCACACTCCATCCCCTGGTAACCATTTTATTATTTTTTTTACAAGTTGGACTTTTTTAGATTCCACATATAAATGATATCATACAGCACTTGTTTTTCTCTGTCTCACTTATCTTGATTAGCATGATGTGCTCAAGGTCCATCCATGTCATCTCAAATGGTAGGATTTCCCTGTTTTTTATGATTGAATAATATCCTATTGTGTATAACATACCTTCTTTATCCATTCATCCATCAATGAACAGTTAGGTTAAGCTTAATTTGTTCCTCTTTTTCTATTTCTTCGAGATATAAAGTTAGGTGATTTATTTGATATTTTTCTAATTTCTTAATATATATACCAAAATTGCTATAAAATTCCTTCTTAGAACTGTTTTTGCTGCATGTCACAAAATTTGATATGTTGTATTTGAATTTTCATTTATTTCAAGATATTTTTATTTCTTTTTTGATTTCTTCTCTTATCTATTAGTTGTTTAGAAGTAGTTTCCACAGATTTGAAGAGCTATTCACTTTCATCGTGTTGATTTCTAATTTCATGTCACTAGGGTCAGAGAAGATAGCCAGTATGACTTTGATCTTCTTAAATTTGCTAAGATTAGTTTTATGGCCTAATATATATTAGGACCTATCCTGGAGAATGTTCCATGTGTGCTTGAAAAGAATGTGTATTCTGCTGTTGTTGGAGGGAATGTTCTATATATGTCTGCTAAGTCCATTTGTTCTAAAATGTTGTTCAATTCCAACATTTCCTTGTTAATTTTCGGCCCGGACAATCTATTCATTGCTGATAGTGGGTACTAAAATCCCACTATTATTATTATATTGTTGTCTATTTATTAGTTAAGGTTTATTAGCATTTGCTTAATGTATTTCAGTGCTTAGATGGTAGAGAGCATATATACAGTTGACCCTTGAACAACAGAGGTTAGAATTGGATGGGTCCACACTTTTTTAATATAAATATAATACGGTACGGTAAATGAATTTTCTCTTCCTTATGATTTTCTTAATAACATTTTCTTTTCTCTGGTTTACTTTATTGTAGGAATACAATATGTAAAACATATAGAAAACACATGTTAATCAATAGTTTATGTTATTGG
>NC_048219.1:152531852-152551959 GCF_002007445.2 Ailuropoda melanoleuca
AACATATATATAAATATAAATTTAAAATATATATAAATAAAATTTCAAAAAAAAGAATTTAAAAAATAAGAAAATAACTGAAAATATAATACTTACAGACAAAAGAATAAAAAAGAAAGAATGCTATGTACTGTTTTCCCCCAAGAGCTGAAGTTCTGCAGCCCTCTATGATCAGTAAACTTGGTGTGAGACAGTTATTCCTGCTGGTCTTCTGGGGGAGGGGCCTGTTCCACTGATTCTCAGGTGCACTTGCCCTATTGCAAATGTGCCTCCCTTGCCAGGAGGTTAGGTTCAGTATAAGTGGCTCCAAAGTCCACAATGTGGTGCTGTTTTGCTCCCTGAAGGATTTCAGCATTGATAGGTGGGATGAATAGGGCATTGCCAACTCTTCAGCCCCAGAGCTGAAAGTTCATGCCCCCCACTCTGTGAGCCCTCACAGAAATCCAGTTGATCACTCTTGTCTCTCTGGTTTCTATCAGAACTCTGTGTTTGCCCGGCCTGTGACCAAGCGTTTTTATCTCCGGCACTCGACTGAGTTTCAAAACTCCAAATTTTATAGACTCCTGTGGTGCGGATCCATGCTATTCTTTCTAGGGGAGGGGTCTTGATATGCTTCTGCCTTCTGCTGGACTCCTGCCAGGAAAGCGGTTGCACGACCATGCAGTGGTTCAAAGTTTATGGCAACACAAAGCAGAAAGATGGCACCCTACACTATTTTCAGCTAGCCTCCTCACTCTTGTGCCTGGGAACTCTGCCACACTCAGGCACCCCCATTTCTCTTGGGACCCTGGGGACCCTGAGACCACCCTGACACACCTGGGATTCCACCCTGCTTTGCCACCTTAACACCTTTAAGGAACATCCCCCACTATAGCAGACTTCTAAAAGTTCTGATTTTTACACTCCACTGCTTATAATACTTTGCAGTAGCCTCCTTAAGCAGACTCCCTCACTTCCGTATCCCCAGATATATCACCCTGGATTCATATCTCCACACCTCCGACCTTCCGAAAAGTGGTCACTTTTCTACCTGTAGATATGCAGCATTTGTGTTCTCAGACCACTGATTGATTTCTTAGGTGTTCAGAATGATTTGATAACTATCTAGCTATTTCTGAGGGATGAGACACACTTACAGTCCCCAACTTCTTTGCCATCTTAACTTCTCCCCATCATCCTAAAATTTTAATTTGTATATAGTTTAGGTTGTTAGTTGGTGTGGGGTTTTTTGTGGGTTTTTTGTTTGTTTTTAAAAATAATTTTGACATGTTACATCTTTTAAATTCAAGGTGTATACATGTTACTTTAATACATTTATATATTGTAATATGATTGCCACTGAAGTAATGTTTATCACATTACATCATTATAGTACATTGTTATTATCTAAATTCATCATACTGTGCATCAGATCTCTATGGCTTATACCCTTAAACACCATTAATTTAATCCCCTCACACTCCATCCCCTGGTAACCATTTTATTATTTTTTTTACAAGTTGGACTTTTTTAGATTCCACATATAAATGATATCATACAGCACTTGTTTTTCTCTGTCTCACTTATCTTGATTAGCATGATGTGCTCAAGGTCCATCCATGTTGTCTCAAATGGTAGGATTTCCCTGTTTTTTATGATTGAATAATATCCTATTGTGTATAACATACCTTCTTTATCCATTCATCCATCAATGAACAGTTAGGTTAAGCTTAATTTGTTCCTCTTTTTCTATTTCTTCGAGATATAAAGTTAGGTGATTTATTTGATATTTTTCTAATTTCTTAATATATATACCAAAATTGCTATAAAATTCCTTCTTAGAACTGTTTTTGCTGCATGTCACAAAATTTGATATGTTGTATTTGAATTTTCATTTATTTCAAGATATTTTTATTTCTTTTTTGATTTCTTCTCTTATCTATTAGTTGTTTAGAAGTAGTTTCCACAGATTTGAAGAGCTATTCACTTTCATCGTGTTGATTTCTAATTTCATGTCACTAGGGTCAGAGAAGATAGCCAGTATGACTTTGATCTTCTTAAATTTGCTAAGATTAGTTTTATGGCCTAATATATATTAGGACCTATCCTGGAGAATGTTCCATGTGTGCTTGAAAAGAATGTGTATTCTGCTGTTGTTGGAGGGAATGTTCTATATATGTCTGCTAAGTCCATTTGTTCTAAAATGTTGTTCAATTCCAACATTTCCTTGTTAATTTTCGGCCCGGACAATCTATTCATTGCTGATAGTGGGTACTAAAATCCCACTATTATTATTATATTGTTGTCTATTTATTAGTTAAGGTTTATTAGCATTTGCTTAATGTATTTCAGTGCTTAGATGGTAGAGAGCATATATACAGTTGACCCTTGAACAATAGAGGTTAGAATTGGATGGGTCCACACTTTTTTAATATAAATATAATACGGTACTGTAAATGAATTTTCTCTTCCTTATGATTTTCTTAATAACATTTTCTTTTCTCTGGTTTACTTTATTGTAGGAATACAATATGTAAAACATATAGAAAACACATGTTAATCAATAGTTTATGTTATTGGGAAGGCTTCTGGTCAACAATAGGCTATTTATAGTTAAGTTTTAGGGGAGTCAAAACATATGCAGATTTTCTACTGCATGAGGGATTGGTACCCCTAGTCCCTCATGAAGGGTAAATTGTACTTATGATTATTATATCTTCTTGATGCTTTGACCCTTTTATCATTATATAATGACCTTTTTTTGTCTCTTGTTACCATTTTTGGCTTGAAGTCTATATTGTTTGATATAAGTATGGCTACACCTGTTTTCTACCAAGTGATTTCTACCCCTTCACTTTGAGTCTATGTTTCTGGAGCTATAGTAGGGTTTTGTTTTATAGTCCATCCAGCCACTCTGTGGCTTTTCATTGGTAAACTCAATCCATTTACATTTAGGGTGACTATTGGTATATGAGAAATTACTACTGCCATTTTATCCTTTGTTTTCTGCCATTTTATCTTTTGCTTTCTGGTACTGCAAGAAATTCCACTGGTTTTTTGTGTGTGTCTATTTACTTTTTGAGGTTGGTGATTTTCTATGATGATTTACTCAGTTTCCCCTTTTTGCATATTTTCTTTCTTTTTTTCTAGATTTTTGTTTTGTGGTCACCATGATATTTGTATAAAATGCCTCATAGATAAAATAGTATTTTTTTCTGCTGATCCCAATTTGTCTTCATTTGCCTACACAGGTTCTGTCATTTTCCTTCTACCCTTTTATATTTTCGTTGTCACAAATTATCCTTTTTATGCTGTGAGCTTGTTACCGATTGTAGTAGCTATATTTATTTTTAATGCTTTTTTTCTTTAACCTTTATGCTTAAAGGGTTTTTAACACCCTCTTCCAAAATAGAGTTACACTTTTCTGTTTCACTGATTTTTAACAGCTTCATAATAATGTTTCTTGGAGAGGGTCTTTTTATATTGAGATAGTAAAGTGATCTATTAGCTTCATGGACTTTCATGGTTAATTATTTGCCCAGCTTTGGGAACTTTTCAGCTATTATTTCTTTAAATAACCTCTCTGCCTCTTTCTCCTTCTTCTGGTATACCCATTATTCCTATGGTGGCTTTCCTAATGGAATCTGATAGCTCTTGTAAGGTCTTTTCACTTATTTTAAATCTTTGTTTTCTCTCCTCTTCCACCTAAATCATTTCCAGATTCCTATCTTCTAGATAACTTACTCCCTCTTCCATCTGATCTGCTCTATTTCCAATGCTTTCTAATTTATTCATTTCATTTATTGAGTTCTTAGCTCCAGAATTTGTTTGGTTCTTTTTTAAAATCTTTACTCTCCTTGATAAAGTACTTGTTCTGTTCATTAATTTTATTCCTGGGCTCATCAACTTGCTGTTCTGAGTTTTCTTGTAGCTCACTGAATTTCTTCCGAACATCTATTTTGAATTCTTTGTCAGATCCCAATCTTCTTGATTTGGATTTTGGTTGCTGTAGAATTGTCATTTTCTTTTTGTAATACTGCATTACCATTATTTTTCATGGTGCCTGATGAGATATGCCTCTGCCAGTGCATTTTTTATTTAAGTTTTGTTTGATTTTAGTAGTTCTATAGGTTGGGAATTAGAGGCCTTTCTTTTATTTTCTACCAGATGACACTACAGCAGAAGTTTTTAGTTTTTACCTGAGCTTGTATTGTGACTGTATTTGGAAGTGTGCACTTTCCACTTTCCATCCCCTCTGCAAGAAGGGCCACTGGCACTAAGGCCATTGCTTATGCTGCTAGGGTCCTCAGTGCCATTGCCACTGCTGGGATAGTCAAAATTGTGGGTGTACTGCTTCTGCTGCCAGGGTTAGAGGTACCACTGGTGCTCCCCACGACAGGGTTCACAGACACCAGTACTGCTACTGCTTCCCTGGTTCTGCTGTCTCCATGATACCCAATCCACTCACCTTCAGAGGTACAGATATATGGGTCTCTCCAGCATCTTGGTGTGCACAGAAACCTTTGATGGGTTATGGGTGTCCTACTGGTTGTAAATTTGAAGGGGAGAGACAAAGGGAATGACTTACGCAGGCATGACGCTGATGTCACTGCTGAAATATCTGTTCTAATAACAGTCATTAAAAAATATATAGTATGTTTAAAGAACAACTGAATCTACATACCTATTATTCATAATACATTCCCTCAATCAACTGAGTCTGAAAATTCAAAGACTAGCATGACAAATCACTGAAATACTTTGGTATTTAAAACGTCTCATGCTCAAAACATGTGGAAACCAATTTTTAAGTGACTTTGATTATTCTTTTGTTATTTAGTTACCTGTATAAATTTAACAATGAAAAGGAAACTTAAAGATCTCATGGCTGGGTACCTCAGAAAATTTCTCTTTAAATAACAAAAAAAATCAAAACATAATGATTTAGACATAAGGTTCTATCTGCCACCAGCCTGGGTACTACAAAGATATTTGTTCTTCAAAAGTATCAGGAACCATTTTAAGAAAAAAAAATGGCTTATTCTTTTGATATTAAACAGTCTCTGAACCCATTGCTATCATAGAACAAGGACCCAACTTAAGATCAGGTTCCTACATTGGTTCTATAAGAGAGTGTGAATAATAAATATAAATGGAGTGTTCCAAATATGATTTTGCATGTCTGTAGTCACTAAGTATTTACAATGGGATTATACATTGCACAGATTAAAGCAGCATTTTTATTCAGACAAAAAAAGAATTTTCTTTGATCTATTTTTTAGAAGTGTAAAACTTACTTCAAAAAATCAATTTCTTATGAAAATATCTACTTTTCATCTGTTTTACTAGCTGGTTAAACTATGGCATACATAATAGAGACTATGTACATATTACATAAGACAAGGTCTGTCCTCATATTTATTCCACTTAGAACTATGCCAAATGTAGAGTCAAACATAATTACATAACATATATGTACTCTTAAACCCATGGAAGAACCTTAAAATAGCACACCAAATTCTGAATTATAAATATAGTACTAAACATATATTGCTTGCTTGTTTTAAAATGTTGNCATATGTACTCTTAAACCCATGGAAGAACCTTGTTGTTAATACGTAAAAATAGCACACCAAATTCTGAATTATAAATATAGTACTAAACATATATTGCTTGCTTGTTTTAAAATGTTGATAGATGTTGGGGCGCCTGGGTGGCACAGCGGTTAAGCGTCTGCCTTCGGCTCAGGGCGTGATCCTGGCATTATGGGATCAAGCCCCACATCAGGCTCCTCTGCTGTGAGCCTGCTTCTTCCTCTCCCATTCCCCCTGCTTGTGTTCCCTCTCTCGCTGGCTGTCTCTATCTCTGTTGAATAAATAAATAAAATCTTTAAAAATAAAATAAAATATTGATAGATGTTAATTAAAACTTGAGTATTATAAAACAGAAATGCTTTTATCCTATAAAAACTCCCACAGACATTAAGTTTTAATGAAAATATCATTGGAATTACTCTTCACTGATGCTCATAGCTACTCTTCCCCCCATATTTCCATTCGCAGTAATTTGTTTAAGCCAAAAATTTGGATGTGGTCTTGACGGCTTTCTTTCCTTTGTCTACTCTTATACTAATCAAATAAATCACAAAGCATTATTTATTCTACTTTTAATATTTCTAAAATCTATGCCTTTTCTCCATCATCAAGACAATATTCAACTAACCCCATGATCTCTAGCTTGGTATAGCTAGCTTATTGCAACAGCCTATGAATCAGGCCACCTATTTCTTATAAATGAACTCTTTTAATTCACTGTCTGTACTGCATTCTTTCACTCATTCATTTGATCTACTATTTATTTAGCTATCTGCTATGGGACAAGGTACTGTATCGTGTATGCCTAATCTTTCTAAAACTCAGAGTTGATCATATTATCTTCCTTAAAACTCTACAATGGGCTCACCTTTTTCTATGAAATCCAATTATTTTGAATTCCTTATATCTCCCCATTACTTTGCTTTCTCTCAATACTGGTCCATTGCAAATGTTTAGATGTCTTCTCTGGCTAAGATCTCCCTTTTCCCCAGGGCTTTGTCAAGACTCTTCTATATTCCCACGTAGTATACATGAGGAGCACTCATTGTATTTTAAGTGCCTAGCTAAAATGTCTCACCTCTTGAAAACAGAGAATGTGCTTTAGTATTCATTATATGTAAACTATTTAGCAAGGTCTGAAAACATCAGAATCTCAATAAATAATTACTGATTAAACAAAGTCCTGGTCACCTGAGTTTTATAGCATATGCTAAGTTTACTTTCCCATATCATTTATGTCAAATTTTTGAATCTCAAATATGATATTAAAAATTTATACTGAAAATTCTTATTAGGCAAATTCCTAGTCTCTTTTTCTTCTAGTCTCTGGACCACCCAGGAAGGACAGTAAACCAAGAGGTATACAAACCTCATAAGAAAGGCAAAGAAAAATTCTTGTGACTGGCAGAATCCTCACTATTTAAGTGTGACCTAGGAAGTCATAAATATTGTAGTAGCATGTTATGAAAGCTCACACTTCAACATTCCTATCAATAGTGGCTTTTTATCAGAGATAACTGAAAATAACCTTCACCAGCTAACTAAGAGCACAAGTAGTGGGACAAATTAATTTCATCATCTCCTGATAAGATACACTGAGAACAATACAGTACAGCATCTGTGGTATTCTAGTCAAATACGCTTAACCTGAATCTAACCACAAGGAAATATTATACAAAAACAAAATGAGGAAAATTCTACAAAATAACTGGCTTCAGCCTAAAATTATATCAAGAACTCAAAAGACAAGTAACGACTAAGGAACTGTTCCACACAGGAGGAGTCTAAGTAGACATGACTTCTTTAACACATGATCCCAGATCCTGAGATCCTGGATTAGATCCCAGATCCTGCGTCCTGGATTAGAATTTGTTTGTTTGTTTTGCCATAATGAGTATCTTGGACAGTTGGTAAAATTTCATATCTGGATTAGAAGGTAATATCAATGTTAAGTCTCTGATTTTGATTACTGTAATACATTTATACAGAGAACGTCCTTGCCTTTTAGTAATTATACCTTAAGTATTTAGCAATAATGGTACATCATGCTTTTAAATAACTATCAATTAATTGAGAAAAATCTAATAGGGGTGTATGTCCGGGAACTTACAGGTGTGTATGGAAAGAGAGAGAGAACAAATGTAAAATGGGGAATACCAGAAACAATAGGGGAACCTGGAATTTCTTGTAAGGTTGAGATTATTTCAAAATTTAAAAAGCATAAATAACATCAGAGAAATGAAAAAGGAACTTAATAAGTGGAGAGAAATACTTGTAAATATCCTTAAATGGAAAGCTCTTCTTGGAGTGGAACACTGAATACAATAAGATAGCTATTGTCTTCAACTTGATCTATAGCTTCAATGCAATTCCAATCAAAATTACATTTTTTATTTTTGTAGAAACGTAAAAGCTAACTCTAAAACATATATAAATTCAAAGAGCTAATATAGCTAAGATTGTTTTGAAGAAGAAAAATGAAACTTGAAGTTGTACAATACCATTAATTAAGTAGTGTGGTAAAGTGTGCAAGGATAATTAAATGTGTGTGGTAATTAATTAAGTAATTAAGACTGTGTGGTAAAGGTGCAAGGATAGACAAATAGCTCAATGAAACAGACAAGCAACACACTGATTCATGTTTGTCACCTAATTTATGCCAAAGTGCCTCTGCACTGTAATGAGAAAAGGTGATCTTTTCAATAAACGGTGCTGGATCAGTTGGAATCTATATGAAAAAAATATGAGTTTTCACCCCTACCACACACAACCATCAATTCCAGATAGATTATAGACATAAATTTGAAAGTTAAAAAAATAAAGCTTTTAGAAGCTAACAGGCAAATATCTCCAAGACCCTAGGATAGGCAACAAATCTGTCAATAAGTATATAAGAAGTAGGTATTAAAGGAAAGATGGATAAATTGAACGTCAAAATCTAAGAGACTCTATTTATCAAAAGACACCCATAAGAGAGTGAAAATCAGGCTACAACTGATACATGAAATGTATCTATACATGAAAACAAGAAAGAACATATTCAGTTACATGGAGAACTGCTACAATTCAATAATTAAAAGGCAGATATCCCAGTAAAAAGTCAAAAAACCTGAACAAATTTTCACAAAAGAGTATACACAAATGGTCAAGAGCATGTGAAATAATGTATAACATCATTAATCATCAGAAAAATGAAAATTAGATACTACTGCATGTCTACCAGAAGGCTAAATAGAACAACAACAAGTGATTATATCAATTTGGGGTGAGGATGTGGGGAACTAGAACTTTTCATACTACTGGTGGGAGTGCAAATTAGAAATCCACCTTGAAAAATAGTTTGCAGTATTTACTAAAGCTGAAAATATTCATGCTACTGCTCACCAATTCCATACCCCAAATATATGTGTGCATCAAAGAGCATGTACCATAATTTTTATATCATCATTATTTGTAATATCTCTAAACTGGAAAGAACCCAAAATGCTCATCAATAATAAAATAGAAAAGTAGTTTGCTATATCCATACAGTGAAATACCATTCAATAAACTACTCGTATATGTAACAACAGGGATAAATCTTACAAACATAATATTGAATAAAATAAGCCAAGCACAAATGATACACACTGTTACACTCCATTTATGTAATATACAACACACTCAAATTTCATCAATACAACAGATGTCAGAATATTTTGCTTGGAGACATCATTGATAGTCTTCTGTTGGACTGATAACATTCTACATCTTGATCTAGGTGACAGCTGCACAGGTGAGTTCATTTTGTAAAACTCAGAGACATGTGCTTAATATTTGTGCATTTTAATAGATATGGACTATGCTTCAATAGAAAACACTAAATGAACAAAAGAAATCAAGCCCCAGCTCATGCACAGTTTGGTCAGCTTCACTGCAATTTGTAGCTCAGTGAAGATTGACAGCAATAAGCCCGCAGAAATCTTCTATTTATTTTAATAAATTAAAGAAGTGGTTGTAATACTTTTGAAAACAAATATCAAAAATGTGAAATGCAAATTGATGGTAATACATGATGCTCAACATTTAACTAAGAAAACTTCTTTAATTTTATATCTTATAATTTTAAGATTACCTTATTCATACTCAAAGACTGAAACTTGGACTGACTTTTATACCCAAGATACAAATACAAATACAGGAGGAAAATCTGGAAAGGAATTACTAAAATAGTGTCATATTAAAGTTCTGATCACTTATTATTTGGCTATTTATATTTCATTTTATTATAAGTGCATACTACATCACTTTTCCTAGAAATAAGGCAAAATGCTTATTTGATCAAATATAAAGGAAACATAACTGTGCTAGATTATCTCTTAGTACTTGTCTCTATCATAAATTTTGGTAAGGTTAACAATTACTATTTCTGGCATCTTCCCTATGTGGCTTTAGGTTAGAACTTGCAATGAAAGTAATCTGTGTGAGATACAGAAGGCAGAAGTGAAGCAAAAGCCATTATTTTCAGAGATCAGTCATGGTGCTTTAATCAGAGTGACTCAGCAGATGACTTTACAGGCTCACACTGTCCCATTGTGGCAGACTTTGCAAAACTCCCCATGAAATGCCTCTTCATGTCCCCATCTTTTGGCTAAACATATCTCATTATTGGACGTCCCTTTGAATACTAGCTTTCCCTCATGCTCCAGTGCTTTATGCTGAAGTTGTTAGTTATTGTTTCACTGATCTGGAGCATTCCAGATGTTCATACTAGCTCTTCCTGCTTTTGTGTAAGCTCTAATTCTTTTTATTAAACCCTCACTCCCATAAAATTTTAGTGGCTCAGTATTGCCTTCTGAGAAACCACTTTGATATTTCACATATTAAAGTTTTCTAACTTTCCTGCTACATTCACATATTTTTTATTTAAAAAAAAGAGAACAGGATAACTTACTGACAGATTATTTAAGTACTTCAAAATAATTTAAAGAGATATAACTCAACAATGTATGAATGTTAGCAGGGAAAGAATATTTTGTTTTCTTTTTTTTTTTTTTTAAGATTTTATTTATTTGACAGAGAGACAGCCAGTGAGAGAGGAAACACAAGCAGGGGGAGTGGGAGAGGAAGAAGCAGGCTTCCAGCGGAGGAGCCTGATGTGGGGCTCGATCTCAGAACACCGGGATCACGCCCTGAGCGGAAGGCAGACGTTTNTAAGATTTTATTTATTTGACAGAGAGACAGCCAGTGAGAGAGGAAACACAAGCATATTTTCTGTTTTCTATATGCCAACTTCAGTTTTCATTAGTGGCTACATTTAAAAATGCAACAATCTTTCNAGAACACCGGGATCACGCCCTGAGCGGAAGGCAGACGTTTAACGACTGCACCACCCAAGAGCCCCATATTTTCTGTTTTCTATATGCCAACTTCAGTTTTCATTAGTGGCTACATTTAAAAATGCAACAATCTTTCTACTTATAAAAGTGAGTTGGGGGGGGGGGCGCCTGGGTGGCTCAGCCCGTTAAGCATCTGCCTTTGACTCAGGTCATGATCCCGGGTCCTGGGATCCAGCCTCGCATCAGGCTCCCTGCTCAGCAAGGAGCCTGATTCTTCCTATCCCTACTTTTCCTTCTCCCTCTGCCTGCTGCTCCCCCTGCTTGTGCTCTCTCATGTCAAATAAATAAATAAAATCCTTTAAAAAAAAAAAAAGTGAGTTGGTTTCCTCTATCAATCTATCTTTGCAAACTGCACCAAGTAGTTAACAAACCTAAATTACCCACTACAAGAAAGATTATTTTTAAATCCTTGCACTTTATAAAGGCTATAGGAAGTTATATTTCAATAGCTTTGGTTTTGAAATATATTTTACAAAGCATAATAGCTATAGATATTAAGACTTTGCAATGTTAGCATGTGTAATGTCAGAACAAAGGTCAAAAAGTGTCCTTATTTATGACCAGTTGCAAATAAAGTAGGAATTTAAGTATGCTATCCGAATATCTTTTGACAACCAGATATTCACTGGCAAAGAGCTTAATCCTTAGTAGTAAAGTAATCTCCAAATAAGTGATGAAATTACTGTCTTTCAAGTAATTTCTGATAAAATTTGATAAAACTCACAGAAAACTGCATTATTTGAGTAAAAAAATAATGAGGAAAGTGAAAGTTGCTCAAAAAAAGTGAATATGCATTTGTCTCTTTGGTCACAAGCAGGCATTAGATATTCAAGTTCTCACACTAATTCTTGCTTCCAAAGAGGGAAAAGGAAAAAACTATATAAACGAGAAGAGGAGGAAAATAACATTTATTGAGGGCTATCTATAAATGATTGTACAGCTTCTTCACATATGCTATCTCATCTTTTTAATACCATGATTATTTAAAATAGACACAATTACTATTATTTCCATTTTATAAATAAAGGAACTGAGGTTCATAGTTTGTTAAGAGTGGTAAAGGTGAATTTAGGACTGCCTTCTACAAAAGCCTATTAGGATTTTTTTTATTAGTGTGACAAAGTAAATTATTTTTATGAACATACTAACACATAAGAATGCCGGAGCGAGGTAGGAATTACTTTCTAATTCTGTAAACTTGGGTAAGTTACTAACCATAAGATGAGACAAAGGATTCTATTTTAAAATCAGACTTACATGATTCAGATATCTCATCCATTAGCTTTCCTAATAATTTCAAGAATACAATCAAATAAGAAGCACAGCAAAGCGGGGAGAGGTCTTTAATCCTGTTCATAGCCACCCTTCATGTCCTTTCTTTTTAAACTATATACATTATATAATATATATAAAATATGTTATATGTAAGTATATAAAATATATAATATGCTATATACATCCTACAAATAATTCATTTATAAATATATGATCCTATAGATTAATTATCAATATATTTACCAATATTGATATATATGTACCAATTAATACATATTAAATATTATGCTTATATACACACACACACACACACACACACACACACACACATTAGAGTAATGGATGAGGTAATTAAATAAGATGTGTTGGTCATCCCACAGATCAGTTAGCACTCAAGGTGCAGAAATCACTTTATTCCCAGAAAGTTACTTACATACTTTATGTGACATTTTCCAAGGATCCATGACACAAAAATCCATAGATTCTAGGTCTGTTTACCATTACCAATTCTAAACCAGGGACATCCTGCTCAGGGCATCCATATGTAAGAACTCCTTTCTGAGCAAATACTACCAATTTAATCTTCAGGAAGTCAGTTGTTAACATGTTTCTCATAAGATTTTATGAAATCACCTACCCTATTCTCTTCCAGGAGCACCCTTCCCCTCTACCCTGCTATGGGAAAGAAATGAAAAGCAGGTTAGCTGCTTTTGTAAGGAGCCAGTGAGTTAATCCATGTAAAGCACACAGTATAATGCTGCTAAAATATTAACAATGCCAACAGCAATTATTATTATCATGTTGGCTACACTATTTACATTGGGAGTTTACAACTGGTTGACAATAATGTAAGTAATGTAACTAAGATGTACTTAGTTTTATGAAATGCAAAACTGTTGGTATCCTCTTGCATTCATTTTGGTCTAATGACTTAGTGGAAAATATCTTCTTAGCAAGCATATTTTAACAAAAAAGATACAGACCGCAAACTACTAACTAGGTATTCTACAACAATAAAGAAATGAAAGGAAGAAATAAGAAAAGAGAATGAGTGGGAGAGGGAGGAGACAGGAAAGGAGAGAGAATGAAAGAATGAAAAGAATCATTAATGTGAAAGATTTAGATAATTCGATTTATGGTAACATTGTTATGCTGGAGTAACATGCAAAATTTTGCCAGTAATTTGACACTAACTTTCTTCTAAATGTTTAACTCAATGGTACATCACTAAGAGTTCACTTTTATTTAATAAAGTAAATAATATAAAACATACTTCCTTCATATTTCAATTACATTGTTTATATTACCTACTCAGAGAAATTATAAAAATAATTATCACTATTTTTATAATACCAATAATCATCATATAAAGATATATTTACGAGACTATATTGGGTTGCAAAGCAAGAACATTTTATTATAAAACTAAACCATTTGTGAGATGAAATTGTAAAGAAAGTTTTTAAATTGCACACTTTTGACAAAACCTGGTGCAAGCATCTGAACATTAAAAGCTAATTTAAGCAAATCAATTGCTTTATTCTTCCTACTACTAAACAAGAAAAGAAAAAACCATCTGGGGAATAAGTGTAATAAGCTATTATCCAACACCCTAAAATCTTCCATTGTAAGGATTGTTTTTTAAGACATAATTGTTTCTACATAATTAAGTACTTACAAAAATAATGGTTTCAATGATTACCAAGGTTACCCAAAGCAAACACAATAAATTTAAAATGAGAACAAATCTAAATGTGTTTCCAATATTTAGATCCATCAGAGACTAATAAGATCATACTAGAAAATGAAGTACCTATGTAAATGAGGGCACATGGAATATTCAATCCATAAATGACAAACTTTCTTTGAATTTTATTCTCTTTCTCATTTAAAACATTTTATTTTCTGTACCTTCAAGATCTTAGCAAGAAACAATGGGTCTGATAGTCTCTTAAATTTGGCCAAAATTTTGAAAGGACATCATTCCCTTTTCAATATGCACTTCATGGTCAGAATGAAAATACTAATAGTACATCCTTGTTAGTCCATAACTGAAAATAATTTCACTATTACTATTTGTGTAAAGATATCAATGAAATTTAGAAGCAGTGTTTACAAGGCACTAAAGGCCTTTAATAAAATTTAGCAAAACAGACAAAGTCATCTAAAGAATCTCAGTAAATACAGCATAAACTAATTTGACTGATTAAAATGTACATATTATTCATGTTAATAAGTAAAAATTGGTTAATCTATTAAATTTTTAAAAAGAAGAGTTTGAATTGTCCCACAAAAAAAAAAAACCTGTTTTATGTATGCCTATAGGAGACTTATCTAAAACAAAGTAATTCAAAAATAGATAGGCAATGACAACATTTACAAACACTAATGATGATATAACAAAAGTGAGCTGCTAACATCAGACAAGGTAGAATTCAGACAGAAAGACTCAAATGAGGGAGAAAAGAAATGAGAGATTATTTTTTTCTATAGAATGTCTTCTAAGGTCATTTTTATTCCCACCTTCATTACTTTTGAAATAATGCTAAAAATAAAATGTTTCTCAGACTGTTCACTAATTATGTGAAAGAACAAACCATCCAAACAAACAAACAAAAAAGCCCCGTAACTGATAAGCTGCTTCCTGAAATAACCCTGCCATGTTAATATGAACAACCAGCTGGCAGAAGATGATAAGGAAGTAGTAATATTTTTAATTGGCACTTATTCTGAATACTTATAATACCAACTACATCAAAGGCGAAAATTATTCCATGTTAACAAAAAAACAAATTCCTCTTAATTCAGTATCAGAAGGATTCAAAAGTAAAGATATATAACCACAATTAGAGGACTTTATTTAAATGAATATTTATTCTTTAAAAAAATTGAAAAGAACAACCACATTTCCATGGTGATTGCACTTACTGTAACAAATGTGTTTATTGGAAAAAAATTAACATTAACTTAATGCCAGTTTCAGCCTAATGAGTAGAACAGATTCAAAGTTACATGCTTACACAGCAAAAAACATTATATTCTCTTAAGCTCTATGATTTGATGGTAAAATTGACGGAAGACTTGAGTATAACTTAAAGCTCCCACTAATCTAATTTGTAATTTTGGAAGATTTCATTTTACCAATCACCCTTATCCTTACTTGTAAAATAAAAGTACTCATTTAAATAATATCTAGTAACATTTTCTGTTCTAATATTTTGAAGGGTTTTCTATTTAGAATCTTTTATTGAAATATAAATGCTCATAATCAATTATCTTGTGTCACTTCGAAACACTCCTTCCTTAAATTCATAATACACACATTATATACCTTATATATCTATATAAGCAAAATATGCAAATTTTATATCTAAAATTAAAACAAATTTTCATAAAGTGATATTCTCATTAAATCTGAAACACATTATTTCTATTATTTTCTCTTTTGCCTGGGTGGCACAGTGGTTGAGTGTCTGCCTTCGGCTCAGGGCGTGATCCCGGCGTTGTGGGATCGGGCCCCACATCAGGCTCCTCTGCTGTGAGCCTTTCTTCCTCTCCCACTCCCCCTGCTTGTGTTCCCTCTCTCGCTGGCTGTCTCTATCTNCTCCCTGACTGTCTCTACCTCTGTCAAATAAATAAATAAATAAATAATCTTTAAAAAAAAAATATTCTAATTTAGTCAAAGAAAGTATGCAACAAAGTTATTACTACAGATTTAATGATGTACCTACTCTTGAAATAATGAGTGACAGAAAGAAAGGAATGACAAGCCATGACATAGATTTGTACTGTTCTACAGCTCATGTTCTTAACATCATGTAGGAAAGTTAATTCAGGAGTTAAAAATGTTGGATGCTATCAAAAAGGAGACCATGTCAATTAGAAGGATCGCTGCTCAGAGACCAATGACTAAAAAAAAAAAAAAAAAAAAAAAAAAAAAAAAAAACAGAGATATTCTGAAGTAAACATTGGCAATGTCCATTTGCAGTGACCAAGAAAAAAAAAGATAAATGATTCACTCATTTACTAAAGTATTATTTATTGAATATCTACTATTGAGTTTTTTCTACTTAATAACAATTACTGGGCACTGTTCTAGTTATTGAAGAGTACACTAAGAAGACAGACAAAAATCTTTCCTAAAGAAGTTTCATTTTCTGAGACATACCTATGTCTTCACATGGTTTTCCTTCTGTGTCTGTGTCTTAATCTCTTCTTCCCATAAAAATACCAGTCGTACTAGGTTAATATCCATCTTAATGACCTCATTTTAACTTAATTAGTTCCTTAAAGACCCTCTCTCTCTATTTTTTTTTTAAGATTTTATTTATTTATTTGACAAAGAGACAGCCAGTGAGAGAGGGAACACAGCAGGGGAGTGGGAGAGGAAGAAGCAGGCTCCCAGCAGAGGAGCCCGATGTGGGACTCCATCCCAGAACACTGGGATCACACCCTGAGCCGAAGGCAGACGTTTAATGACTGTGCTACCCAGGCACCCCAAGACCCTCTCTCTAAACACAGTCATGGTGACGTACTGATGGTTAGGATTTCCACATATGGGTTTTAGATGGACACAGTTCAACCCATAACAACGCCCCAGGTTTTAAGGTGGTTGATCATGTATGCACCTAGTACATATCAAATTTCCAGACTCCCAGATAGAAAGCATACGTCCAGCATAAACCACATTGGCTTTATAAGCAGTCTATGCACATTGAACCACTGTTATCAGTTCTTGAATGGCTCAACTGCCAAGTTCCCCAATGCCAGTCAAGAGGCGACCTTTCAAGTAGGCTTTTCTAAAAAATACCAGTCTCAGGTCTACTGCATTAACTCTTTTGTGCATAGTCAGGATGACAAGTTCAGGGTTATTTTTAATTTGGGATACATTTTAGGCCAAATACATACATATGTTTATTACAATTACTAAATTTTGCATTGATTTAAAGAAATATGAAATTTAAAATATTTTGCAAGTTAGTCCATAATAAGCAACTTGGCCACTACTTTCATTTTACTTATCCCATAAGCTTATGTAATTTAAAAAATAACAGAAAATTATCCAGTGATTTTGCTTAAAGGCAGCAGAGTAAAGGTTTCAAACACAAAGTAAAAAATACAGAGAGGAAAGAATCTCTATTGTTTCTGAAACAAACAAAATTAGAAAAACTAATTTTAGCCATTTCTTGAAACCACAAGGTATAAGAAAGATTTATCCAGGATAGAAAGAAGATACTAACAGCAGGCACATACCTTATCAAATCTCTATTCGTGGGAGGATAAATCAGTGTAACTGCTTTGAAGGAAACAATATCTGTAAGAAAAACAGATGAAATCAACACACATTTTAATCCAGATATCTATGTAAAAGAATGATTATAGAATTTTTGTGACAGAAAGAAAATCTAAAATTTCATAAATAAGNAAAATCTCATAAATAAGAGACTAATTAAATAAACTATGCTAATTACAGCATTAAATACCACTTATGGGGGCACCTGGGTGGCTCAGCCGTTGGGCGTCTGCCTTCAGCTCAGGTCATGATCCCAGGGTTCTGGGATCGAGCCCCACATTAGACTCCCGGCTCCGCGGGAAGCCTGCTTCTCCCTCTCACACTCCCCTTGCTTGTGTTCCCTCCCTCTCTGTCTCTCTCTGTCAAATAAATAAATAAATAAAATCTAAAAAAAAAAAAATACCACTTATGTGTAGTTAAAAACTAAATTAAATCAGTGTACTCCTGTGGAATGATCTTTAAGATATACTGGTCAGTTAAAAATGGAACATGTGGAACTCTGAACACTAAATTCTTGACGACATACATTTGCACATGTTGGGGAGGAAGTATTTCCTCTGCTTTTCAAAATCCTTCTAACTGGACTAAGAATCAAATTGACATGAGACAGATTAACAGCGGAAAATCAAATTTAATAGCGTAAGTACAGGGAGTCCACACAGACATGGATATTCCAAAGTGGGGCAACATGATGCTTATATGAACTAAGAAGAGAGTAGGGGTCTGAAAATTTAAAGGGGAGAAAGATCATTAGCAGGAAAATAAAAGGAGATGTTTGGAAACCAAAGGTTGCCCTAGTATTCAGATCAGTTTCTTAAGTAAAGAGGAATCTCTGCTAATAGCTTTCTTCCTGGTACAAACAGACAGTTGAGGGGGAGGTAAAGAGCTTTTTCTGAATCTGCTGTGTTTAGATTGTTTTTAACTCAAAATAGTGTTCACGCCAAAGTGCCCCATTGGGTGGAGGGGCTGCCCTTGGCCCCTACACATATGTATAATGATATACAAACTACTGTTGTTTGATTCTGGGTTGAAAGACTTAGCATTTGGGAATAAGGGCAAATTATTTCACTTTATATTATTTTGACTTTTACCCACACATGTTATTACTTTACCATTATAAAATTCCACCTCCTGTGCCTCTGAGGGACACCAATATGATTAAATCAATTGTTAGAAGGGTGAAATTTGAGGACTATCATAGAAATCAATATATGTCATGGACCTTAAGATAAGTAAAGGGTCAGATAGATAATTCAGATTTACAGGACTCAAAGATCTTACTCAATATCAAGTTTCACTAAAAATTCCAAGCATACAGGTAATCATAGGCACAGGTGGAACCGAGAGGTCCAGGACCCCTAGTGTAGTTCCCCAAGTTCTATCATACCACATCAGATGCACATGTTAATAGATGAGGTTCCTCTGAGGTTTGCAGTTACTTACTTCACTGTCATAAAATAACCCACTCGGTTTATAAAACATTTATATTTTAAATTGAGAGGGTTATATTGATTATGTAACATTTTGCAACCGGGCATTATCCATAACTCCATATATTACAGTTTATTTACCATAAACAATTCTAGACAATTAGGCACATCCTGCTAAAAGAATTCCATATAAAAAGTCTCTTTTGCTAGCACCTTTGTTGTTGTTGCTGTGCCAGTAGGATTGTCATCAGTATGTTTATAGGGGGATTAGTTCAGGTTACTTGCCTTCTTTCCTTCCCTGGAGCACTCCCAGTAAAAGAGATTGTATTACAGACCTGTAATTTAACTTCTTTCTTTTCATATGACAAGGTACCTTGGACATATTATCAAATATATTTACATGGGAATGAGAAGACCGGTGGTTAAATCTTAAGTGCCAAGAGTGAAATTAGAAGTTAATCCAGAATGTAGTGAATTTACATTCTTCTATATTAAGAACAGAAAATAACTAAAATGGATAAAAGTAAACATATAGATTTTGATAAACAGATATATGGGATCATAGTGAATTACTGAAGTATTTAAAGTAGTTTAGAGATTGCATCTTTAACATCTCAGATAGAATTGAGGAGAGAAATTGGTACATTAATCCTGCCCCTCATGTCTTACTCAGGCTCTGTCAGGGTCATAATGGTACACAGTATAGATAATGAAGTTTATACCATGAGGTGGTTTTATTGTTGGTTTTCTATTATTCTCCCTAATTTTATACTGGTGAAGTCCAATGTGAGAAGTACATAAGTGCATAGTTTGTCAAGATTTAAAGGTAAGGGTAACTGGAGAAAGGCGGCCAAAAGGTACAAAGTTCCAGTTATAAAATAAGTACCAGGGATATAACATACGACATGATGACTAGCATTAACACTGTGTGTTAGAGGAAAGTTGTTAAGTAAGTCCTAAGAATTCTCATCATGAGGAATTTTTTTCTTTTTTCTTTTTATTGTATCAATATGAGATGATAGATGCCAACTAAACTTACTGCAGTAATCACTTCACAATATATGTAAATTAAACCACCATGCTGTATGCCTTAAACTATTACTGTGATATATGTCAATTTTATCTCAATAAAACCGAGAAAAAAGATTTAAGATGTAA
>NC_048219.1:152552201-152558885 GCF_002007445.2 Ailuropoda melanoleuca
TCTGCCTTCAGCTCAGGTCATGATCCCAGGGTTCTGGGATCGAGCCCCACATTAGACTCCCTGCTCCGCGGGAAGCCTGCTTCTCCCTCTCACACTCCCCTTGCTTGTGTTCCCTCCCTCTCTGTCTCTCTCTGTCAAATAAATAAATAAATAAAATCTAAAAAAAAAAAAATACCACTTATGTGTAGTTAAAAACTAAATTAAATCAGTGTACTCCTGTGGAATGATCTTTAAGATATACTGGTCAGTTAAAAATGGAACATGTGGAACTCTGAACACTAAATTCTTGACGACATACATTTGCACATGTTGGGGAGGAAGAATTTCCTCTGCTCTTCAAAATCCTTCTAACTGGACTAAGAATCAAATTGACATGAGACAGATTAACAGCGGAAAATCAAATTTAATAGCGTAAGTACAGGGAGTCCACACAGACATGGATATTCCAAAGTGGGGCAACATGATGCTTATATGAACTAAGAAGAGAGTAGGGGTCTGAAAATTTAAAGGGGAGAAAGATCATTAGCAGGAAAATAAAAGGAGATGTTTGGAAACCAAAGGTTGCCCTAGTATTCAGATCAGTTTCTTAAGTAAAGAGGAATCTCTGCTAATAGCTTTCTTCCTGGTACAAACAGACAGTTGAGGGGGAGGTAAAGAGCTTTTTCTGAATCTGCTGTGTTTAGATTGTTTTTAACTCAAAATAGTGTTCACGCCAAAGTGCCCCATTGGGTGGAGGGGCTGCCCTTGGCCCCTACACATATGTATAATGATATACAAACTACTGTTGTTTGATTCTGGGTTGAAAGACTTAGCATTTGGGAATAAGGGCAAATTATTTCACTTTATATTATTTTGACTTTTACCCACACATGTTATTACTTTACCGTTATAAAATTCCACCTCCTGTGCCTCTGAGGGACACCAATATGATTAAATCAATTGTTAGAAGGGTGAAATTTGAGGACTATCATAGAAATCAATATATGTCATGGACCTTAAGATAAGTAAAGGGTCAGATAGATAATTCAGATTTACAGGACTCAAAGATCTTACTCAATATCAAGTTTCACTAAAAATTCCAAGCATACAGGTAATCATAGGCACAGGTGGAACTGAGAGGTCCAGGACCCCTAGTGTAGTTCCCCAAGTTCTATCATACCACATCAGATGCACATGTTAATAGATGAGGTTCCTCTGAGGTTTGCAGTTACTTACTTCACTGTCATAAAATAACCCACTCGGTTTATAAAACATTTATATTTTAAATTGAGAGGGTTATATTGATTATGTAACATTTTGCAACCGGGCATTATCCATAACTCCATATATTACAGTTTATTTACCATAAACAATTCTAGACAATTAGGCACATCCTGCTAAAAGAATTCCATATAAAAAGTCTCTTTTGCTAGCACCTTTGTTGTTGTTGCTGTGCCAGTAGGATTGTCATCAGTATGTTTATAGGGGGATTAGTTCAGGTTACTTGCCTTCTTTCCTTCCCTGGAGCACTCCCAGTAAAAGAGATTGTATTACAGACCTGTAATTTAACTTCTTTCTTTTCATATGACAAGGTACCTTAGACATATTATCAAATATATTTACATGGGAATGAGAAGACCGGTGGTTAAATCTTAAGTGCCAAGAGTGAAATTAGAATTTAATCCAGAATGTAGTGAATTTACATTCTTCTATATTAAGAACAGAAAATAACTAAAATGGATAAAAGTAAACATATAGATTTTGATAAACAGATATATGGGATCATAGTGAATTACTGAAGTATTTAAAGTAGTTTAGAGATTGCATCTTTAACATCTCAGATAGAATTGAGGAGAGAAATTGGTACATTAATCCTGCCCCTCATGTCTTACTCAGGCTCTGTCAGGGTCATAATGGTACACAGTATAGATAATGAAGTTTATACCATGAGGTGGTTTTATTGTTGGTTTTCTATTATTCTCCCTAATTTTATACTGGTGAAGTCCAATGTGAGAAGTACATAAGTGCATAGTTTGTCAAGATTTAAAGGTAAGGGTAACTGGAGAAAGGCGGCCAAAAGGTACAAAGTTCCAGTTATAAAATAAGTACCAGGGATATAACATACGACATGATGACTAGCATTAACACTGTGTGTTAGAGGAAAGTTGTTAAGTAAGTAAGTCCTAAGAATTCTCATCATAAGGAATTTTTTTCTTTTTTCTTTTTATTGTATCAATATGAGATGATAGATGCCAACTAAACTTACTGCAGTAATCACTTCACAATATATGTAAATTAAACCACCATGCTGTATGCCTTAAACTATTACTGTGATATATGTCAATTTTATCTCAATAAAACCGAGAAAAAAGATTTAAGATGTAAGAAATAATTTTTTAAAAATGATGAGGAGAAAAAACAATCGTTTACTGATTAAGAATTCATTTCAAAGCTTTATGATGACAGGCAAATTAAATTTTCCAAGCTCAAATTTCCTTTTTGTAAAATGGAGATTGTAATAACTGTCTTACAATGTTAATGAAAGTGTTTCATGATACACATCTTGGTAGCTACCTAACAGAAGGAATGGTACATTGTAAGCCTTTGTTATCTATTGTTATGTAACAAATTGTCCCAAAATTTAATAGCTTAAAACAACAGACATTTTGAATCTCACAGTTCCTATACCACAGAAATCTGGGCACAGTGTAGCTGTATACATCCAGTACAAAGTCTCTCACAAGACTGCAGTCAAACTGTTGGCCAGGGCTGGCATTTTAAAAACAAACTGTAGTTACTTGATTAATAGAGTAAAAATACTCATTTTGCTGAATAAAATTTTCCAACAATTTCAGAAATTTCTCCCCAAAACACCAAATGTATACCTCATAACCCCATTAATAACAGTGATTAGGATTGTGAGGGCAATGTATTCCAATAACTAAAATGGAAAGAAAAAATCTTAATAATTAGAAAGCCCAGTCTCTCAATGTCTCTATGATTTTAAGCTTGAAGACATGGTACAGTGCCTAGTACTACACTGAGCAGGACAGATTGCCCACTATTAAAATTAACCATGCCCTCATTCACCATGATCAAGTGGAATTTATCCCTGGGATGCATGGATAATTCAACATATGCAAATCAATCAAGCTTCTAAGTCCACACCAATTTCTTTTTTCCTTCATATTATGGTACTTGTGTGGCAGCATTCATGTGACACATTACATTGATAGAATGAAATAAAAGAACCAAATGATCACTTCAATAAATGCCTAAAAGGCATTCAACAAAATTCAATATCCATTCATGATAAAAACTCAACAAATTAGGCATTGAAGGAATATATCTGACATAATAAAGGTCATCTATGACAAGACCACAGCTAACGTTATACTCAATGGAAGAAGGATGAAAGCTTCTCCTCTAAGATCAGGAACAAGACAAGGATGCCCACTTTCACCATTCCTATTCACCATGGTACTGGAAGCCCTAGCTAAAGCAATCAGACAAGAAATGGTGTCAGAATTGGAAAGAAAGAAGCAAAAATTTCTCTATTTGCAGATGACATGATTTTATATATAGAAAATCCTAAAGACCACCAAGAAACTGTTATGTCTAATCAATGAGTTCAATAAAGTTGCAGTATATAAAATTAATAAACAAAAATTAGTAGCATTTCTATATACTAACAATGAAATTTCTGAAAAGGAAATTAAAAAAATAATACCATTTAAAGTAGCAGCAAAAACAATAAAATAATTAGGAGTAAATTAAGGAAAGAATAAAAGATCTCTACACTGAAAACTACTATAATACATTGATAAAAAATAGAAGACATAAATAAATGAAAAGGTATCCCATGTTCGTTGATTGGAAGAATTAATGCTATTAAAATGTCAATACTACCGAAAGCCATCTGTAGATTCAATACAAGCCTTATCAAGATTCAAAGGGCATTTTTTTAAAGTAGAAAAAATTTCTTTTAAAATTTATATGAAACCACAAAAGACTCCAAATAGCCAAAGAAATCCTGAGAAAGAAGAACAAAGCAGGAAGTATCACACTTCCTAATTTCGAGCTATAATATAAAGCCATAGTCATCAAAACAGTATGGCACTAGAATAAAAACAGACAAATAGACCAAAAGAAAAGAACTGAGGGCCCAGAAATAAATCCAAGCATATAAGGTCAACAAAAATTTGACAAGGAAGCCAAGAATATTCAATGAAGAAAAGATAGTCTCTTCTGTAAATGGTGCTGGAATAATTGGATACTCATGTGTAAATGAATAAAACTACCCATATCTTACACACTTACAAAAATTAACTCAAAATGGATTAAAGATGTAAATGGAAGACCCGAAACCATGAAACCCTTAGAAAAAAACTACAGGAACAAAGCAATGACTAAAGGTAATCAGGAAAGCAGCCTGAGTGCTTAGCATGCACCGGGCACTGCTGACCCGGGGGATCCAATCAATATAGCTCTCATCAAAAGCACCTGGAGTCTTATTGAGAGCATAAGACCCACAGAGAGTCATCAAGTAATGGGAGATAAGAGCCAGGCAACAAAAATCAGGTGCTTATCTGTTCTGCTGTAGAGGTAGTGCTGTATTAATGATAGGGACAAAACTTCTCTTAAGAGATTTTTTAATATAAATTTTCATTTTTTCTTTTGTAAAGATGATAATTATTTGAAAAAATCTAAAACATCAGCAAGTAAGATATTTTACAGAAATACAGAAAAACAGTTAACATTTGATAAGTTATATATCTTGAGAGGATGGTTTACTTTAACATTTGAGTCAGTTTTGTCGGCAATATAAGAAGTAATGTTTAATCAGAGGCAGTAACTAATCAGAAGCTAAGTAAGCTTTTCCCTGGCAGAAAAAGACCACTTCAGAAAGTATATGAGGGTGATACTCATTTATTCTTTTTGCCTACTTTTACTGAACCAATTATGGGAGGTTAGATAATTTTATTCTATCTCTTCAAGTTTTGGAATCATTTAGAAAACCGTATACATCTTGATGATTCTAATATCTATAATTTTGTTATTTCTACACAGATTCTTATTTTGAGCCCTCTCTCTAATCAATATCCTAATAATGCCTTTTTTGACATGTCAATATATCACACTTCCTCCATTAGCAGGACATTCTGTAACTTTTTGTACTTGGTTGAATGGTGTCCTCCCCCAAAATTTAGTCCACTCAGAACCTGACTATGAAATTATTTAGAAATACAGAATTTGCAGATGTAATCTGGGTAAGATGAGGTCATACTGCATTACTGTGGATTCTGATCCAATGATTGGTATTGTTAGAAAACATTATACTAGTGAAAATTTGAAAAGCTCAAAAGCACACTAATGTTCATTCCCTCTTGATGCTGGAAACCCCAAGACTTCCATGTAAAAAAGCATGATCTAACCACCTAGAATATGAAAAGAACATCTGTAAAGAGTGTTCCAGCAATGCCAACCATTATAGCCATCTCAGCTGAGGCCCTGGGCATGTCAGTGAAGCCACCGTAGATGATCCAGCTCCAGACGAGCTAACTCAGACTAAAAGAAATGTCAGCCAACCCAAAAGTTGTGAGAAATAATAAATCATTGTTTAAAGCCATTAAATTTTGTGAATGGTTTGTTATGAAGAAAAGAGCAAGACAGTCTCTGAAAAGACCCCAAAGTTCATAAAATTTCAAACACATGCTCCTCTGTCATCTCCAAGAATACAACAAATACTTCTTTACACATAATTAACATAGACATCCTGCTTCTCTATTCTCACTTTTCAACTGCTTTCCTTATAAAAATAGCTCACCTTTTTGATGTGGTTTTCTTAGGGAATTCATTTACTTTTCTGGTTTTACTGCTCTCTCCAGAAGTCAAGCTTGTCATCTACTTTTGTCAGTTTCACAAAAACAATCATTCCCTCCAACTCTGTTGTTTTTAAAGTGGGTGAGGTGGGGAAGAACCTGAAGTTATGACAATGTTGCTTCAAATGTCTCTCAAATCCATTCTCTCCCCTTCATTCCTATTGACTCATTATTTCAGGACTTATTGTTTCCTACCTATGTAACTACATATCATAAAGTTTCCCAGGCCTTCAGTCTCAACCCCTACAAATCCATACCCTATCTTGTCGCCAGAATGATCTTCTAAAATAAAATTTTTTTTAAGGTTATTTATTTATTTATTTATTTATTTAACAGAGACAGCCAGCGAGAGAGGGAACACAAGCAGGGGGAGTGGGNAAGGTTATTTATTTATTTATTTATTTAACAGAGACAGCCAGCGAGAGAGGGAACACAAGCAGGGGGAGTGGGAGAGGAAGAACCAGGCTCCTAGGGGAGGAGCCCGACGTGGGGCTCGATCCCAGAACGCTGGGATCATGCCCTGAGCCGAAGGCAGACGCTCAACGACTGCACCACCCAGGGCGCCCCTAAAATAAAAATTTTCTTAATACCCTTTAATGGGTTCTCATTCAGGTCTGCCTAGGTCAAGACAACAAAAATATACTGGGGTTTCACTAAATGCTTGCTAAACACTATGCTAAATGTTGTGCATATAAAGTTGAATAAGCCAATAGCTGCCTTCAAGGAGTTTCCATTCCCTTAAAGGGATACTGATAGGTAAACAGATATTTTGATATAATATGAAGGCACTAAAATGGAGGGAAGCACAGAGGAAAAAAAAAAT
>NC_048219.1:152896116-152925871 GCF_002007445.2 Ailuropoda melanoleuca
GGAATCCGGGGATGTACTGTATGGTGACTAACATAATATAATAAAAAATCATTTAAAAAAAAAAAGAACTTTCAGAAGTTCTATTGTGGTAATTATATATATATATTCTATTGTGGTAATTATATATATATATATATAATATATATAATTACCAAATTGTATCCCTTAAATTTACACAACGTTATATGTCAATTATATCTCAATTGGTCTGGGAGGGGAAAGCATTTCTAGGAAAAAAAAACAGAGAAAGTGGATAAAAGCAAGTTATTTAAAACAAAAACTATAAGAAGATTTTCTAAACAGAATGAAATGAGTCTTTTTTAAACAGTGCCTGTAAAATGTATGTAAAACAATCTACACCAAAGTACATCCTTATATAATTTCAGAACAACTGGAAAGAAGAGACAATCCTAAAAAGGATTTAGGTCATATAAAGAGAAGTACATCAGCATGAAGGCTAGAAAGAAGTGGAACAGTGCCTTAATTTCTAAGGCCAAATTATTTCTAACCGAACTGTGTAAATCTATCCAAATTATTACTCAAAAAATGGGCAGAGAAAAAAGCATTTTCTGACCTTCAGAATGTCATAACTTTATCTCTTGGATATTCAGTATCATCAAGCTGCCAGGGGAATACAGAGCAAGTAAAAGAGACAGGAAACTTAGAAAACTTAGAGATCTAAGAGGAGAGGCCAAAGGAATTTCCAAAATAGCAGCTGTTAGGAAGCCTCTACAACAGAGGAGAGAGGAATTTTGTCAGATAGATGACCAGTTCATTGAAGAAAATCAAATAGGAGCAGATACATTAACTGGTAAGATTGACTCTGTGGAAAACTAATGAAAATTTAACTGAGCTCTTGGAGAGGGTGAAAGAACCAAGATACCACAGATTCAGGAAAATTAAGCAAATGAAAGAAAAACAAAAAACACAAAATAATAAAATGAGGTAATTCTCAAAGCAGAAAAAAATGTAATGATTCTTAGCTGAAAAATAAAATGTTGTACAAGAACAGAAATGCAGGGGCGCCTGGGTGGCTCAGTCAGTTAAGAGTCTGCCTTAGGCTCCGGTCATGATCTCAGGGCCTGAGATCAAGCCCTGCATCAGCAGGGAATCTGCTTCTCCCTCTCTCTCTCTCTCTCTCTCTCTCTGCCCCTCCCTCACTTGTGCACACATTTTCTTGCTCTCTCTCTCTCTCTCTCAAATAAATAAAATCTTAAAAAAAAAAAAAACACTTGGCTTGGCAGTTAACCTTTTCTACATAACCATACTAATGAGAAGAGTAACTACGGACTAAACAAAAAAATGTAATATCACCATACGCAAGTAAGGAAGCAAGCAAGAGGGATATAAGAGAGATATAAGGAAATAGAGATATAAGCAGGAAAGAGGTAAAGTCTACAATTACTGCAGGAAGAAGCCAATAGATAACATCCAAAAATGACAAAGCAAAATACTGTGGTATCTGTTTAGACACATGGAGGCAAATGCCAGAAGAAACAACCAAAACACCAGAAGATTGTGTTGGGAAATTGGTAGGGATGACTATTTTTAATAACACTAAGCATTATTTGACATTTTAAACTATAATTAGGTATTTATTTAATTAAAGGTATTTTTAATTATAAAGGGAAATGCAACACTCCGTAGGAAGTCTCCACTGCTTGATGAATGTGCTAATCTCATAGTATATAAGTAACTATCCACAACTTATATATAAAAAAAAAAACAACTCTATTTAACAAGTCTTGAAAATTGTGATGACAGATAGAACCCTGAAGGGCTTTGAGAATTTATAAAAAATACATACTAAAATAAAATTCAAAAAACTCTTTCATATATTCCCTTTAATGAGCTCCTGTGCTATAACCAATTCTATCTTTGAGACTTTCACATTGTCTTGATGCTGACATTCAGAATTTCTTGTGCTCAAAAAAGTAGAGACTCATATGTTTGGATACCAGAAAGTCCCAGGTGTGTTAAAATCCACAGTTTCATTTCACACTGCTTCTTGGACCCTTTAATTCAATTTTGTGACTCAAAGTGCCTCAAGATTTGATCTGTGTGTTGTCCAAATGCTGTCGGTAGCCTAGTGAAAGATTTAATATTGTTTATTGCCAAATATGTCTCCAAAAGTTTTAATCCCCTTATCTCTCCATTACCCATTTGTAAAGCAGGCTAATGCGATACTGGAGTCAGAGTGAGTCAATGCAGAAGCAATTCTAAATAAGAGGAAGGAAACTTGTCAATGTTAAAGTCTTAGCAGAATATCATCAACTACTTTTCCAAACTTTTAAGGATAGTGAGGCTTACAGATATTTGGCTGTAGGGTTGTTGGAGGGGTTATTTTGGGGTCTGGGGTTTGTCGCTGTTGTTGTTGTTGTTTTGTAACACTTGTAAACCAAATTCCTATAAGAAAATTTATTTACTCTATCTAATTTGTTGGAGGTTAAATTTTACTTTTAAGGTAAATAGAATAGAAAATTAGTAATTAAGGGAACTAAAATCCTAGTTCTAATTCTATCATTCATTCAATATATTCAACACTCTCTCACTGAAAAGCTCAAAACCTTGTCTTGATATATCACAGATATGTTAAGTGGATGGCATACAAGACACATTCCCTAGGAAGGAAGATCAAATTATCAACCCTACAAGTCTATATATTTTCCACAAAATCTTAAGCCCTTGATTAAATGGTGATGTCAGACCTTTAAAAACTCCCTTCCAGAAAACAACTCCTATTTAGAGGATTATTATTGCAGAGTATAGATTCCACTTTATCTCAAGCCTGATTTTAACTATTACACATAACCACATTGACCTTGAGAAATGCAGGGAAACAAAGCCATTAGTGTTCCTCAGTTAGATCTGACCTTAGCCACCTGTCTTTTGCAAACCAAACATTTGGAATGCTAACTCCTATTTTGTTATTGCTCAAGGCAGAGGTGTCGATAAGCCAACAAAACCCGCTTGGAAACACTTTCATGTTATAAAGCAAGGGTTTTATTTGTACATCCAGTCTTCCTACACTAATTCCTTATCCAGTCCCTTATTTCTTAGTCTCTGTATCATTACATACCTCTTAAGGCACTTCTCTAAGTATTTCAAATGGTATCGAGTACTAAAGTAGTAAAAGGAATAAATACGGTATGAAAGCAGCAACTTTAAGGTCTATAAGGAAAGTCACCTAATATATAGTTCTTTTTGTATCTATTAATAAAGACTAGAGAGCAAGGAAACAAGCCATCTATTCATTAGTTCTTGGATATCCCTGAGACATTTTTATTCTATTTTGTTAAATTTTGTTCAGTTGAGGAGCACTGTAAAAGCTACTTAAGGTTTAAAAACTGACACTTATAATAAGTAGGGATGGGTGAATTCAGCTGCTTAATTATAGACATTTGAGTTAGGGAAATGGATAGCATCACAGTGGTTACTGTTATTTTACTTAAGACAGAAATTGCAGTGCACAAAAATTTAGTTCAACTCTTCTGATATAATCTCTCCCCTCCCCAGCTAAAATTACTCTGCTTTGCATCCACTAGGGCAATCATTAAGTCCTGAATGTTCCTTTTATGTGAATATAGTATGCATTCTCTCAAATTTAAATCACTCAGTATCTTTTCAATGTCTCTTACATCCATATTGAATCCAAAATAATTAATAATCATTGATTCGACTAGGATTTTCATTCCTAATAGCCAAACGTTCTTTTTCTTCTCTGTCTTCTCTTTTTATTAATTAGTTTTTTAAGCATACTCCACATTTTCTTTTGCCCACTAGTCCAAACACCAACACTCGATGGCATATCCACTGAAGACAAAATATGAATTTTATTTCTTCCCTCACTGAAGCTTGTTCTGTCTCATTTCTCCCTAAATTGTTCTAGAGGTTCAACCCAATCCCAAACAAAATCCCAGCAGGCTTTTATGTAGAAACTGGAAAGCTGATTCTAAAATTCACATGGAAATGGAAAGGACCTAGAAATGCCAAAAACGATTTTGATAATGAAGAACAAAGTTGGAAAACTAATGCAATGCAATCTGCTTTTGAGATCTAATATAAAGCTATGTGTGGCATTGAGCTCAAGATCAAAAAACAGATGAGAGGAACAGAATAGAGAATTCAGAAATAGACCCATACTTACATGGATAACTAATTTTTACAAATGTACAGAGGAAATTTAGTGTAGAAATCATGGTCTTTCCAAAAAGTTCTTAGCTAAAATACCAAAAGCATTATCTATAACAGATAAAAATGATAAATGGGACATTATCAAAATCAAAAACCTTTCCTCTGTAAAAGATTTTATTAAGGAAAGGAAAAAACAAACTACGTAGGCTGGGAAAAAATACTTGTAAATCACCTATCCAAAAAGCCTTATATCCAAAATATGTAAAGAACTCTCAAAACTGAAGTGTAAGAAAATAAATAACCTAATTTTTTCAATGGGAAAAATATATGAATACTTCACTACAGAAAATGTACAGAAAATGTATAGAAAATATACAGGTAATAAGCACATGAAAAAAGTACCAACTTTGCTAGCCATTAAGGAAATGCAAATGAAAACCACAACAAGATACCACTATACACATCTGATAAAACAGAAAAAAAAATTAAGGCTAAATACTGACAGTACCCAGTGCTGTCAGGATTGTGGAGAAACTAGAACTCATACATTTTGCTGGTGGAAATGCAAAATGGTACAGCTACTCTTAAAAACAGTTTCACTGGGGTGCCTAGGTCGTGCAGTGGGTTAAGCACCTAACTCTCAGTTTGGCTCAGGTCATGACCTCAGGGTCATAAGACTGAGCCCGGCAAAGGGCTCAGCACTCACTTCGGAGTCCGCTTGGGATTCGACCTCCCACTTCCTCTGCCCCTTGTGCTTGTGCTCTCTCTCTCTCGAAAATAAATCTTTAAAAAAAAAAAAAAAGTTAACGGTTTCTTACCAAGTTGAATATATATTGTCCAAAGAGGCCACATTCCTCCCAAATTGTCAGTCACTCCTGAGTCACCCACACCTCCATCTAATGTTTTATTTAGACTACTCATATTGATATCCCTAAGGGTTCAGTGATTAGCCCTCTTCTTTTCTTATAATCTACTTTGCTATACTCTACTTTCTCCCCAGGCAATCTAACCAATCACGGATAATTCCCAATTTTATGTCATCATTTTTAATATGTTCTACAGCTTCAGATGTCTGTATTTGAAGGTCTCCTTGATGTATCAAATGTATCAAAGTCACATGTGCCAGAAGTCTTTTTTTCAGAGGTAATCTTCTTTGAGGGTTCCTTGTTCACTGAATGGTACAAACATACATCCAGTTCCTCAAGACTGAAAAAGGGTCAACATTGACAACTCTGTCTCCTTTACCACTGTTTACTCTATACCCTATCAATTGCCAAGTCTAATGATGTGTTCTTTATCTATGAATTCCATCCTTTCTTTTCATTTCAACCATATTAGAAGCCGCCATCATATTTCCCCAAGACCGCAGCTAGAGCCACCCAACTTACGACATTCTTGCTTTGTCTACTGTCTCCCTTCCCCAGACCATTCTCAAAACAGTACATGAAGTAAACTTTTAAAAATGCCAATCTAAAAAAAAAAATAGCAAATCTGATTTTATCATTCTTCTGCTTTAACCCTTCTTCAGTAAATTCATATTGCTTTCAAAAAGGGCATTTCAAAGTCCCCATATAACCAAGTCCTTCTATAGTCTCTATCTCTAGCTTCAACTCACACCATTCTCACTCCTGTCGTCAGTTCCTTGAAAGTGCTGGACCTTTGTACATGCTGTTTCCTATAACTAAAATACATATTTTCCTCCTTTGCTCCTATTCTTCTACAAAGGATCTCCTCCTATTCATTATTCCAATCTCAAATCAAATAGAATTTTTTTAGAGAGGGCTTCACTAACTATTCGATCTAAATTAGATTCTCACATTATGATCTTTTACAATTCACAATACTACCCTTCACAACAGTTTTGCAATTTGAAATAACAGATTTATTTGCAGCTATTCTTAATGTGTGTCTCCCTTTCTATGCTATAAGCTCCATAAAATCAATAACCATAGCTGTTTTGTTCACCATTGCACCCCTAGCACTTATCCAGTGCCTGTACATAATATAAGCTCAATAAATAGGGAAGATAAATGTATCTCTATATTACAGATACAGAAACTGTAATTTAGAGAGATAATAAAACTTGCTTCTAAGTCATAATGCCAGAAAGAGGAAGAAGCTGGATTTTAATCCAAGTATGCGAACCCTACATACTTATTATGCAGCTGAAGCACTTATGCGGCTGAACCACTCCCTTAATCATAACTCTCTCAGCTAGTCAGACACAGAAACTTAAGACAGGTTTGCCCACCCTTCTCCCTTAGTTTCAACAGCTTTGATAAATAACTTCAAATAGCAATAATTACCTCAGTACAATGCCAACTGGCTGAACCAACAACACCACTCCATTTATGCAGTGGCAAAATTCTAAATGACCAATTAGAAAGACAACCAGAATATAGGTGATTGACATGTGAGTGTAACTAGTGAGTCAAAATGTTTTTAAAGAGTTACATTTATCCTCCATTTTTTCCAACAGATGGCAAATCTATAGTTGGCAACTGTGAGAGAATTGTTTGCCACATGCAGGTGATAGAAGAGAATTAAATTACGAACACAGGAAAATGTGGTTTTCAGCTGTTCCACAGTGCTACTATGTTGGCTGAGAAAGAAGTGGAATTTCTGTTGGCTTCCATTTCCTGAGATTTTATATATGAGTCAAATGAGTTCAAATTAGGGGCAAGACTTCCCTAACAAACAAACAAATAAGACATATATGGCTTTTCCTTTTGTGTCTCTAATATCTCCTATTAGACTAAATTGGATTTACTGAGTTATAATGCTGGCGGTCTTGGCTGAGGTTAACTGCTTACACTAACATTTATTTTTCTCTATTAAATGATTGTCTAATATGGTTTAATAACTTTCTTTTGAAATTCTTGTCATAAATTTTGACAAAAGTTTTTTCAGAATTTTGAAAACAAATCAAATGCTAACGTGGTATCTTCTATCTCCCATCTGGCAGAAAAATCCTGAAGGTTCCTATAAATAAGGAAAATTATCATGTCTGTAAATATGGGAAAATTGGTGTTTAATAAGATAGAGTCCTGTGATAAAAAACGTTAGTGGGCTATGAATTCTTTGTTCAATTATTCTGAATAATTTTGAATTATTCATAACAAGCAAATATTTTAAAGTATTTGTTCAAATATGTAGGAAAATATGACAAGTATAAGGTGAATATGGCAAATTAATGTAGTACATTTAGAGTATGTACATGTATATGTGTGTATAGGAGTGATCAATTCTGCCTGGAGACTCACAAATGGTCTCCCCTCAGAGGTGATGTTTAAGTTGACACTTAATGAACAAGTATTCGCAAGTTGAACAATGAGTCTAATGTCATTCCAGGTGAAAGGGGAAGCATTGCAAAGAAGACAAGATGACATTATTGTCATCTCTCTTGCCTCTCTCTCTCTTTTGTTCCCTCCTTTTCCTTCTAATTGAAAGTCTTCTCCCCATCCCCCCACGCCAACCCTCTACCAGCATATGCTTTGGTTTTCATTTTCTCTTTTCTCTAGTGTCTTCCTCTAGACTTCTGCAAACCCAGAGGTAACTCTGTACAAGTTTTGTTTGTTTATTTTTAAGATGTCCCTTCCTTGGGACATGCAACCCTGTACCAAGAAGCAGAGGGTTAATGAGTAAACCAGGGGTTTATTTCCAGTCCCCCTTCTCCAGGGGCTGTAGGTGGGGGACACTGTGCACCATCTAATGAAATGAGGTGACTGTAGATTCCATTTCATTTGATACAAGTGTCTTCCACTTCTTTAATCTCTTGGCAAATAGTCCTTTTGTCCTCTCATTTCTTTCTTTTTTTTTTTCTTATTCTTTTTCTCTCATACTATCTTTTTCTTTTTACCTTCACCTCTGCTGTACTGACATAATATGAAACCTAAGTAGACATTAAGAGATTTTTATATGCTTAAAATAAATGAAAGTTACCTGCTTTCATTCCACACATGAAAAAACACATAAATAAATTTATTTTGTATGTGTCTCTGAAAAAAAAATTCCTTTTACTGATCTCCTGTAGAAAAATACTTTCCCTATCTCTATGTTCTGATACTACTAGAATGACTAGTTGTTTTCTACCTGACTGGAAATGTGCTGTCATTGGTTGTGAGCTGTGGAAAAATCTGCAAGCAATGGTGTTGAATCAGTGGAAACACATTCCTTCAGATTGCTGTGAAACCTGTAACACTTGTCAAATAGGTTCCGGGACAACATTTTGTTAAGTTAAGGTAGCAATGAAATGCTTTGTTGAAGAAGTCAGAAATGATCTCGGTAAGATGGTTTAGGCAGTTTGTACACTAGATAGGAACAACTGAGAAATCAGTTATCTGACAGTCAGTAAAGATGAAAAGTATCTCTGTAAGTGTCCTGCAAAAGGCCAAATTAAAATGATCAAATAATAGGTACTCTAAAAATAAAAAAAAATCTACATGCAACTCTGGACATAGCAGAGTAAATACAATGTAGGGAAGGAGACTCTGGCAGAGAGCACAGAAATCCACAAGTAAATGTTATGTTGGATTTGCAGGTTATGACTTAATTCTGACTGCACACTAGAATTACTTGGAATGCTTTAAAAGAAAAAAACAGTGCCAATGAGGGGCCTGGACAAAAGTTGGGGGTTTTTTTCTTTTTTGTTTGCTCCCCAAACAGTTCTGATGATCCCATAAGGGCCATAAAACTCTTTCCTACAATTTTTTAGTGGAGAGCAAAAACTACTAGATTGGCTCCTTTAAATCACCTGTTATAAAACTACAGTAATTAATGAGGAAACAAACAAAAACCAGTAAACTTTAACTACATTGTACCTCACCTCTCCTAAACTTCATTATTTTATAAGCAGAAAGGGAAGAAATTTTAGAATCTTCTAAGTCATACTAATAACAATAGTAGAATTACCGTTTTTCTTCATTCTGTGGCATTCCAGGGGGTGTAAGAAATTTTAGTTACATGTACCTTTAAAAGTTATTATTCCTTAAAATATTTTTAAATCTAGTTATTGAAATATTGTATTGAAACATCTTCAGGAACACAGTGTAAGAGTAAACAAGAAGGGCAGCAACAGATTTTTAACAAGAGTTAATAAGCAAACATCACCCCAAATCTGATACTATAAATATAGAAAACGATGGATATTTGAACATATGAAAGCATTTGTAAACACAATGGCAAAAGCAATAAAGCATTGCGCGTACAATAATAAGGCTGAGTTTTTGGCAGGTTTGGACTGAGTGACTTCTTTATCATCTCTAAGATGTGATCTTGAGTATATCACTTAATTAATCCTTTGTCTCCTCATCTCTAAAATGAAGATAATGACTACTTATATCACAGGATCACCAAAAATTATATGAATATGGTTTGAGAAACTTCTCACAGAACAACTCTCTAGTAAATATTATTCCCATTACCAATAAAAGAATGGTATAATTTACAGAGACAGAAAGAAGATTAGTGGTTGTAGGGGTCTCAGAGTGGGAAAGAGAGCAAAGGAAAATGGGTACAAAGAATCTCTTTGGAATGATAAAAAAAATGTTCTAAAACTGGATGTGGAGATGTTTGTGCGACTCTGAAAATTTACCAACAGTCATTGAATTTTATACCTAAAATAGGCAAATTTTATAGATTGTAATTTATGCCTCAATAAAGCTGCTTTGTTTTTAGTGCTCTGGGGGATAGGAGGAGAGGGAATTAAATGAAAAAAGATTGGCCATAATAACTGCTTAAGCTGGGTAATGGGTACATGGTGTTTATTAATTACTTATCTTTAATTCTGCATATATTTGAAAATTTCCGCAATAAAAAATAATTTGAGAAAAAGGAATTTAATAATTAATGACAATTAAGTTTTGTAATTTTATCATAGTTAGGGTTATCTAGTTTCTTAAACTAGATATAAAGTCTTACGTCTTAACAAATATAATGCTGGTAAGAAATAATAATGACAAATGAATAGAAGGCATAGGCCAAAATCTTTTCCAGCTGTCACTGAGGAGCAGAGGTTAATTGGAGAGCATTCTTAAATTTTTGCAATTATTCTTTATATCACTATAGATATCATTCTGCTTTTGCTAAATTGTAAAGATGGAATTTCCTCCTTTACTGAAAATTCAACATAAATTTAAAGCAAGTAGCAGAGGGTTCTGAAAACATAAACCATCAAAAACCAGAACATTTACACTTGATATATTCAAAATGAACTTCCTCCCACCCCACTCAACCGATTTTTTACCAAAATTTAATCCTCCAGGTGAATTTCCCTGAATCTCAGTGTACGATCAGCAGCACAAAAAAAAAGTTGCAATTATCTAACTCTTCCTCTCTCCTTCATTTTCCACATGCTATTGTTGATCATTTTCTACTAATTAAACTACTTGACATTTTCACCTGCATCCCCTCTTCTCCACCCACAAAAACACTTAGTTCAGATCACATCACCTTTCAAGAAGATGACAGAGATCATCTCCAACTGGTATTCCTACTGGCCTCTCTCCACATTCTCTACATTAGCCAGTCTCAACCCACTTTTCTTCTGGGAAACACAATGAAAGATGTTCACATGTACACAAACATTTTAATGAAACTGCAAAAGAAAAAAAGATGTAGATAAAGTAGTAAAGTACTTTATTCACAGCTCTAACTATTAATAGTATCTCAGTAATGGTCACTTTCAAAGGTCCAAGCAGTAAAAGGATAGGCCATGGGTTTGGTGTGGTTCCAGCCCAACAGCACTGCTCTTTCTTCCCCAAAAAGCAAACCAGAAAATAAATGAGCAGCATTATTAATGAACACCTCCTAATACAATGACCAAATCACTTTCAACTTAAATGTTTCTATGGCTCCTCACTGTTTACAGAATAAATTTCATAACCATCCCCCAACCCCATAACTTGGATTCTCTCATCTGTTCCTTGCCCATACCTTCAATCTCAATTTCTGTCATATTCCCACTGTAATTCTATAGTCCAGCCATAGAGAGCCACTCAAACTTCTCTAAATTCTTGATTGTGTCTCACACTTTTAGAACCCCAAGACGAGTTATAAATAAGATTGTTTTTAAAATGAGGAAACTAAAAATTCGTAAGTTGCGAGCTGTTGGTGAGAAAAGAATATTCCCTGTATGATACATAACAACATATTAGAATTCTGAGGAAATTCAGAGCCCTGATGACCATCCAACTTATCCCAATCTTAGTTATTTTTGCTCCATATAAAATTACTTAGTATTTATGTTCCTAATTTCCAAATTTGCCTTTGGATCTGGAATTTTTACCTTCAGTTCTTAGCACAAGTTAAACCATCTTATCCATAAGAACAATGAAATACTATAAAAAATAATTATACCATATATAATGTTCAATATTATATAATACACTAAACTAGTCATAGTTACTGACCAAAAAGTTATATTTTAAAAAATCCACACAATTTTTTCTGGATTTTACTTCAAAGCTGAATTTCAGAATATTTTAAAAGTACTTAAATACAGATATCTTTATAAAGTCAATTTGTATAAGGAAAGCTAAAAGGAAGAAGATAAAAAATGAAGTAAAAGAGGTGGAGAAGGAAAAGGAAACAGAAGAAAGTTTGCATTTACTGACTTTCTAAATGCTAGATCTAGATATTTGGTGTTGCCAGTATTTTATAAAAAATGAGAATTATCTTGTTTTTAAAACTAGCATAATGGAAAAAAATGATATTTATGATACTGCTATCGTAGAATTAATAAATGAAAGTCACCCTTCTTCTGTTGAGCTCTTTAATGAGTCTGCATATGCAATGTTTTGAGATTAGAGGTTGTAAAAGACATGAATTCACTTCTCCACAAAAAATTGAGAATAAGTTGGGGTTAACTGGAATATGCAAAAAAATGCAGAAAAGGGGGAAAAGGAAAATACAGGAACATGGCAAGGGAGAAAAAATTAGCAAACTAGTCTGAGGCAGAAATGCTGTAGGATGTGAGATGGTCGGTGAAACATCCCCATTTGTTGAGCGGCTGGAGACCTTTGAAGACAGAAATATTCATTTTTAAAGTTGGTTATTTTGTGAGAATATTATACCCCCCAAACTCACGTAGTCACACACCTTCCTTGTAAATAAAGCAGGCACATGGCTTGAGTGAGAGTTTTGTTAGTTTGTCTGTTTGCTCATTTACTTGATACAAATCATACAAACAGAGATGAATTCCAGGTCTGAACCAACAGAGAGGGTAGCCAAAGCTCCCTGTTAAGTGAGGTGAGATAATCCATAAACACGAGTCAAATCAACAGAACCAGCAACTCAGAGGAAGAGGTTACTGACGAATGAAAGTCTGGGGGGAATTCACACAAGTGCCACAGAGGACTGTGAACCTCCAAAGGGTCTGACATGGAGGGTCAACCTAGCCCACCCACTTTTGAAGTGGCCGGGAAACCCCAACTGATAATCAGGCTACATTAGCTTTCCAAAGCTATCACACAGCCATCAAATGTTAAAAAGTATGCATTTCCTACATATCAAAAAGTGATACCTCATGTGCTACATATCAAATGTATTTGCTATGTATCAAAAAATAAAACATCATTTGATATTTATCTGAGAGGAACCACAAAGGGAGTAAAATGTGATAGTTTTATGGGCAAAATTCCATGAATTTGATGATGATTGTTAATCCACTCAAATCAGAATTATATAAAGAGTTGTGTAATAAGATACTGTAATTATCAAGTTACTAGTATTATTATAATCCTATAAATCTATGCCCACTAATTATCAAATTATTAGTATTATAATCCTACAAATCTATGCCCACTTATAATAAATTAAAAGAAATATGGCAATATTCATACCTCATTCATAAAGATATTGAAAAAAAACACCAGATGTTAACAAAATCTTCTCTGGATAGTAAGGCTATGAGAAATGTTGTTTTGCCTCCCTTCTCCCCATTCATATGGAGTTTTCTTCAAAACATTTTTATTTTGTACTAGAAAACAAACTGTAATTTTTAATTGCTCATGAACATCTGAACTATATGGATGTAATTAGAGATAAAATGTATGCATATAATAGTTCCATGATTATTCTAATTACTAAAGCTATGCAACTATGAGATCTCTAAATATGAATCTGTATATACACCAATCCTCTTATTTGTTTTTCATTTTCTTAAAACTAGGAAGAAACAAAGAGACTTTGGAAAGATAACCTATTGACAATACAGTTTAGCTTTCTTCCATGCTAAAACTACTTTAGTCTTCCACTGAAAACGTTATTGCTCATTAACTAAATCTGTTGAAATTGGATATTCCTTAACTTAGGTAATTCACAGTTTTAAATGCTTAAGCCTACCAGGTTGCTTACCATATTTTTCCTCACATCAATTCAGCAACAGCTGAGGCAGTCACCATTTATTTGTAATTGTGTTGTTAAAGATGGAAATAAGTGAAAACAGTAGAAAACTGCAATTGCTCTGCTGGACAGTCTGTACTCTAAACCTTTAGGGCTGTCCAATAAAGTCCAAATTATTTTGTTGTGCAGAAAAAAATAGTGTCAAGCTGTCAACAGCAGAAAATATAGAGGTGTCATTTCTCAGTAATTTAGAAGACTAGAACATATCTTTTCTCAGGCAACGTGTGTGTGTGTGTGTGTGTGTGTGTGTGTGTGTGTGTGTGTGTGTAAAACTGAGAGAGAGAGAGAGAGAGAACCGTCAAAATTTCAGGACGTATTTTTGTAAGGGAGCTACTCTGCTTCTAAACTTTAATATCTATTATTTTTCTTTCTCAGATACACAAAATTCTCCAAGCCTTTAGAATTTCACCATTTCTTCAACCTAAACACCAACCTTTGCTCTAGCAATTGAAAAATTCTTACTAGAATGTTTCGCTCAAATTCCTTCTACCTTTTCTGTGAATCTCAGACTGTTCTGGGGAGACTTTCATGCTTACACTTCTATTCAACCAGTTTACTCCTTTAAACAATTGCCTTTTATGGAAATAACATTGTAAATTTCTTGAGAATAGAGACAATAGAGTTTCGTCTTTGAATTCTAAAGACTTAGCAAAATAAACACTATTGAAAGATAGAACTTAGGAGTATGGCTGTCTGATTCTAATACTCAAATACTAACTTCAGGAACATCAGCAAAAAACTGAATCTCTCTATGCCTCCATTTCTTTAATCCTAAAATTGGAATGATGATAAATCCTATCTCATAGAGGGAAAAGCTGGAAGCCTTTCCCCTAAGATCAGGAACACGACAAGGATGCCCACTCTCGCCACTATTATTCAACATAGTACTAGAAGTCCTTGCAACAGCAATCAGACGACAAAAAGGGATCAAAGGTATCCAAATTGGCAAAGAAGAAGTCAAAATGTCTCTCTTCGCAGATGACATGATACTCTATATGGAAAACCCAAAAGAATCCACTCCCAAACTATTAGAAGTTATAGAACAATTCAGTAATGTGGCAGGTTACAAAATCAATGCCCAGAAATCAGTTGCATTTCTATACACGAATAACGAGACTGAAGAAAGAGAAATTAGGGAATCCATCCCATTTACAATAACACCAAAAACCATACGTTACCTTGGAATTAACTTAACCAGAGACGTAAAGGACCTATATGCTAGAAACTATAGATCACTTTTGAAAGATATTGAGGAAGACATAAAAAGATGGAAAAATATTCCATGCTCATGGATTGGAAGAATTAACATAGTTAAAATGTCCATACTACCCAGAGCAATCTACACTTTCAATGCTATCCCGATCAAAATACCGAGGACATTTTTCAAAGAACTGGAACAAATAGTCCTTAAATTTGTATGGAACCAGAAAAGGCCCCGAATCTCCAAGGAACTGTTGAAAAGGAAAAACAAAGCTGGGGGCATCACAATGCCGGATTTCGAGCTGTACTACAAAGCTGTGATCACAAAGACAGCATGGTACTGGCACAAAAACAGACACATCGACCAATGGAACAGAATAGAGAACCCAGAAATGGACCCTCGGCTCTTTGGGCAACTAATCTTTGATAAAGCAGGAAAAAACATCCGGTGGAAAAAAGACAGTCTCTTCAATAAATGGTGCTGGGAAAATTGGACAGCTACATGCAAAAGAATGAAACTTGACCACTCTCTCACACCATACACAAAAATAAACTCCAAATGGATGAAAGACCTCAATGTGAGACAGGAATCCATCAAAATTCTAGAGGAGAACATAGGCAACAACTTCTATGACATCGGCCAGAGCAACCTTTTTCACGACACATCTCCAAAGGCAAGAGAAATAAAAGATAAAATGAACTTATGGGACTTTATCAGGATAAAGAGCTTCTGCACAGCCAAGGAAACAGTCAAAAAAACTAAGAGACAGCCCACGGAATGGGAGAATATATTTGCAAAGGACACCACAGATAAAGGACTGGTATCCAAGATCTACAAAGAACTTCTCAAACTCAATACACGAGAAACAAATAAACAAATCATAAAATGGGCAGAAGATATGAACAGACACTTTTCCAATGAAGACATACAAATGGCTAACAGACACATGAAAAAATGTTCAAAATCATTAGCCATCAGGGAAATTCAAATCAAAACCACACTGAGATACCACCTTACGCCAGTTAGAATGGCAAAGATAGACAAGGCAAGAAACAACAATTGTTGGAGAGGATGTGGAGAAAGGGGATCCCTCCTACATTGTTGGTGGGAATGCAAGTTGGTACAGCCACTCTGGAAAACAGTGTGGAGGTCCCTTAAAAAGTTAAAAATTGAACTACCCTATGACCCAGCCATTGCACTACTGGGTGTTTACCCCAAAGATACAGACGTAGTAAAGAGAAGGGCCATATGCACCCCAATGTTCATAGCTGCATTGTCCACAATAGCCAAATCATGGAAGGAGCCGAGATGCCCTTCAACAGATGACTGGATTAAGAAGCTGTGGTCCATATATACAATGGAATATTACTCAGCTATCAGAAAGAACGAATTCTCAACATTTGCTGCAACATGGACGGCACTGGAGGAGATAATGCTAAGTGAAATAAGTCAAGCAGAGAAAGACAATTATCATATGATTTCTCTCATCTATGGAACATAATAACTAGGATGATCGGTGGGGGAAGAAAGGGATAAAGAAAGGGGGGGTTATCAGAAGGGGGAGTGAAACATGAGAGACTATGGACTGTGAGAAACAGACTGAGGGCTTCAGAGGGGAGGGGGGTGGGGGAATGGGATAGACTGGTGATGGGTAGTAAGGAGGGCACGTATTGCAGGGTGCACTGGGTGTTATACGCAACTGATGAAGCATCGAACTTTGCATCGGAATCCGGGAATGTACTGTATGGTGACTAACATAATATAATAAAAAAAAAATCATTAAAAAAAATCCTATCTCGTAGAGATGTTATGAGGATTAACTCATATACTATTTGTACAATACTAAAGAAAGGACCTGGCATATAATAAACTCTCAAAAGATACTTGCTCTTGTTTCAATAACTAGTAATACCTTTGATTTTGTATGTATCATAAATTCCACCTATGCCAGAAAGACAGATGAAAAATGGATATAACCTACAAATATAAACTAAGCAGAAGTGAAGTAATCTCATTTATTTAAAAACAAAAGGGAAAATTTAATACACATTTTATGTTAACATTATCACTTATCCAACTCATCCCATACTACTTGGATTAAAAAGGAAAATCATTTTTATCAAAAAACTTATTTTCTAAATAAACACTATTTCATTTACTTCTTGTCATTTTATGAAAAGTTTTTTAAAAATCTAATTGAAAATAAAAGTATATCCCTAATTGAAAATAAAATTATGATTTCTGGTGAGAAAACAAAGAAATAACATATGCTTAAGGTTTTTCCTCATTATCAATCATTTTTCCTAGGATTCCCATTTAATATAAGAACCAGAAAAGTGTGTATTCCTAGTGAAATTCCTCCAAAAGGTGATCAAAGTCACTGTCACAGATAACTGGACTTGAAGGCCTTTAAGTTACCAGATCATTAAAAGCTACACATGCAATTCTTATAAATGTAGTCTATCCTCTGTAGGATATCATAATGATGAATACATGTCATTATACACTTGTCCAAACCACAGAATGGATAACACCAAGAGCAAATCATAATGTAAACATAGACCTTGGATGATTATGATGTGTCAATGTACAGTCATGAACTGTAACAAATGTACCACCCTAGTGGGTGATGTTGATAGTGGGAGAGGCTATACATGTGTGGGGATAAAAAGTATATAAGAAATCTCTGTACCTTCCTCTCAAATTTTGCTGTCAACCTAAATCTGCTCTAAAAAATCAGTCTTATGGGGCACCTTGGTGGCTCAGCCAGTTAAGCCTCTGACTCCTGATTTCAGCCCAGGTCATGATCTCAGGGTCAGGAGATCAAGCCCCATGTAGGGCTCCACACTTCTGGGTGTGGAGCCTGCCTAGGATTCTCTTTCCCTCTCCCTCTGCCCCTCCCCCCACTCATGCCTTCTCTCTCTCTCACTCTAAAAAATAAGTAAGTAAAATAAAATAAAATAAAATAAAATAAAATAAAGTAAAATAAAATAAAATAAAATAAGAGGCACCTGGTTGGCTCAGATGGTTGGCCATCTGCCTTCAGCTCAGGTCATGATCTTCCGGTCCTGGGATCAAGCCCCTCATCAGGCTTCCTGCTCAGCGGGGAGTCTACTTCTCTCCCTCCCCCTCCCCCTGCTTGTGCTCACTAGCGCTCTCTCTCTCTCGAATAAATAAAATATTTTTTAAAAATAAATAAGTAAATAAAAATAAAATAACAATCTTTAAAAAAGACAAAAGCACTTAAATTAGTTAGAAATCTAGAAATATATGTTCCTAAGACATACATCTAGGGGCGCCTGGGTGGCTCAGTCATTAAGCATCTGCCTTCGGCTCAGGGAGTGATCCCGGAGTTCTGGGATCGAGCCCCACATCAGGCTCCTCCGCTGGGAGCCTGCTTCTTCCTCTCCCACTCCTCCTGCTTGTGTTCCCTCTCTCGCTGTCTCTCTCTCTGTTAAATAAATAAATAAAATCTTAAAAAAAAAAAGACATACATCTAAACTAAATTGTTGTTTAAAAGATTGAAATAAACCAAAGGTCTGAGATATACTAAAGAAATCCTTATCAGAAAGAAAAAAGAGGGGCGCCTGGGTGGCACAGCGGTTAAGCGTCTGCCTCCGGCTCAGGGTGTGATCCCGGCATTGTGGGTTCGAGCCCCACATCAGGCTCCTCTGCTATGAGCCTGCTCTTCCTCTCCCACTCCCCTGCTGTGTTCCCTCTCTCGCTAGCTGTCTCTATCTCTGTCAAATAAATAAATAAAATCTTTAAAAAAAAAAAAGAAAGAAAAAAGAATAGGAATGATGAGCAGATATGAACTGAGTTCACAAACTTAAATATATAAGAAATTTTTATATGATTCATTACTTTTTTGTACAAATTTATTTAAATTCCAAGCCTACATCTTTCCAGGCTGAAATGAAATTCAAACAGTAACCATTCTTGAGATTCCTCCTTAGGGTTGAACTAAGGTCTTGGGATCCTGGTCAACACTAGGATATTGGGGGGGGGCATTTTGTCATCATTTATTTATACTGATTATCACTTAATCCTCTATTATTCCAGCCTACATGTACCTTCCAGATCTATTGTTTACTCTATTACTTTTGTAAGCACATTTAGACACCGGTCTTTAATGAAGTTAGGACACCCTAAACTGAAATCAGTTTTCCTGATGCACCTAACGGCCATTCTCTCTGAGGACTTCCACATCTAAACCTCATACCCAAGCATTTTTCTAACCAGGTAGTTTTTTTTAGTGCATGAAATCCATAGACCTTCCACTCATCACCAGTAAACAAGGAAAATTTTTGTAGTCTGTGGAAATCCCTCTCTATATCCTTTAAGACCTCTTTCTCTTTCATTGGACTCTTTTGTCTTCAGTGGGCTAAAGCTTTTGGAAACAAAAAAACAGGAAACAGGAGAAATGTCTGGTATACAATTTATGTTTTAGCCAGCCAGAACTTCTATCTAGCCAGTAAATTCCCGAAGTGGACAAATCACAAAATTGATTACCTGCTTGAATGGGATAAGGAAAGAGGGAAAATACTAAAAGAAAACACATAAGAATGTGTCAAAAATTTTCATGTCACAGTGATATATTGCTGAGGTTACAGAACAATGTGTATCAAAGAATCTATTTCATGAAAGGTTTATGTGCACCTGTAGCTTTCTATGGAGGCAACTGGGATAAGATATGATATATTTTAAAAAGAAACAACCCTGAATTTTTAATCAGGAAACCTAGATGTAAAGACTTTACTATTCCCACGGGTCTAGGAAGAATATTTCATCTCTGTGAGTCCAAATTTCTTATTTAGTGAAGTAAAGATTCCTTATAAGAATTCTGGGGAATCAGAGGCACCTGGGTGGTTCAGTTGATTAACTGTCTGACTCTTGATTTCAGTTCAGGTCATGATCTCAAAGTCATGAGACTGAGCCCTGCGTCAGGCTCCATGCCCAAGGTGGAGCCTACTTAAGATTCTCTCTTTCCCTCTCCCTTTGCCCCTCCACCCTCCACTCTCTCATTCTCTTTCTAACTAAAAATAAAAATAAAAAAGTCTGGGGAATCAGAAAAGTGCAAATGTAATAATATTATTATGATTTAAAATTTATTCTATACTTTCTGGTTTTTAAATACATAGAATGTATTCATTTATATCCTAACAGATTAAAGCTATTACTGGATGCTCATATTCTTTAACATTTGCCTATTCTTTCTCTTACCATGAAAGAGAAGGAAAAATTGGTAAGTGTTAGAATTATCCGTGTGTGTTATTCAAAATGGAGTGTGCTATGTCATCACTGAGTACCTGCTTACAGAGTTCAGGAGTGCCCAACACTACCATTACTTGACATCAACTGTAAAGTTCAGCAGTCCCCAAAACAACCCTCACTTCTGACACCAATTGCAAGTCCCCAAGACTATCCTCAAGTTCCATAATTTACCAGTAGGAGTCACGGAATTCACTGACAGCTATTATACTCATGGTGATGGTATCTTAACAGGAGATGGATACAGGAGAAAATCAGCCAAGGGAAGAGACACAAGGGACATAGTCCAAAATAGTTCCACATCTTTAACTTCCACTTGTCCTCTCCCAATGAAGTTGTAGACAGTGCTAACTTCTCTAGGCAATGATGTGCAACAATATTCATAGAGTGTTGCCAACTGGGGATATGTACTCAAGCCATGGTATCCAGAGTCTTCAGTAGGGCTTAGGCACATAGACATGACTGACCACCTATATGACTGACCTTTAGCTGTCAGGCCCTGTGGACACTGAGCTGTGTGGCCCAAAGCCCATACCATAATTCACATTACTGGATTATTCAGTGTGACCCAAGGCCCACAGATAAACAACAACACTCTTATTGGCAGGTCAATCCCAGGGCTTAGAAATTATCTCTCACGAACAAAGTTAAGATCTCTCTGTGGGTAAGGCTAATTCTTTACTACACAGCAATTATGATTACCAATGATATTTGATGAAGTGCTTTAAGGTTGGTGTTTCAAGGCAGGAAACAAATTTTGGATTGGGCAAGCGCAGGATATAATAGTTTAGGATGGATGGACACATGAAGAATACTTTGTGTGCTTTCTTCATACGAAGATGAAGCACACCTTCACAAGTGGAATTTTTGATACATTTGTTATTTTCCCAGGTTAGCACTCTCTTCCTGGGCAAGAATTTCCTGAAATAAATATTTAGTCATGTTGACACAAGTAATCTCAGTTCTCATTTACAATTGTTTAGTAAAATGAATGCAAATGGCCTCAATTCTAAATCGTAAGAACAAAATTCCAAAACTCGTATGGAAGTCTTACAAAAACAGAAAACTAGCACTATAAAGGACTGTGTTTCATTGAAGTATGTGGATCCAAGCAGCCAGTTGAGGTTGTTTTTCTAAAAAGTTTAGCTCATGTAATAAAGAGTAAACAATTAAAACCTTAAGTCCTCCTGAGACTTGGTCTCTTTATCTTTAACATAGAAATAATGATACCTCCGCTGAAGTATTGAGCAAGATCAAATAGCTACTAAATGACAAAGCTGGGATGCAAACCCAGTCTGTTGGACTCCCACACATCCCATCACACCACTTTGCCTTACATATTCTCATTCTTATGCTGAAATAACTGAAATATTAAGTAAAATAATATATGTGAATGCACTTACCAGAACTTGGTGGATAGTAGGTGTCAGTAAATATTAATGTCCTTCCTTAATTTATGAAGATTTTTGCTCTCCATTTAAGGTCAATGACAAGGAGAAAGGGGTCTAAATGATAGACAATAATTAAGTCACATACACCAAAAACTTTCTGAACTTGGGCAACAAAGTTCTTCCCCTGTTCCTTGTAAATGAAATAATATGCATTTATTTGTCTGGACTGAGGAAGAGGGAATAGAGAGGTGGGAGGGGCAGGTAAGGATATAAAATGGTCTTTGAAATCTAGAGTTGGAAAGGGAAAAATACCAAACATTTAAAGAAGAGTTAATACCTATTCTTATCAAACTGTTCCAAGAAATAGAAATGGAAGAAAAACTTCTAAACTCATTCTATGAGGCCAGCATTACCTTAATTCCAAAACCAAAGACCCCACTAAAAAGGAGAATTACAAGCCAATATTTCTGATGAACATGTATGCAGAAATTCTCAAGAAGATACTAGCAAACTGAATTCAACAGGACATTGAAAGAATTATTCACCACAATCGCATGGAATTTATTCCTAGGCTTCAGGGGTGGCTGAATATTTGCAAATCAATCAACGTGATACACAATATTAATAAAAGAAAGGATAAGAACCATATGATCCTCTCAATAAATGCAGAAAAAGCATTCTACAAAGTACAGCATCCTTTCCTGATAAAAACCCTCAACAAAGTTGGGATAGAGGGAACACACCTCAACATCATAAAGGCCTTATAGGAAAGGCCCACAGCTAACATCATCCTCAGTGGGGAGAAACTGAGAGCTTTTCCTCTAAGGTCAGGAACAAGACACGGATGTCCACTGTCACTGCTGCTATTTAACATAGTACTAGAAGTCCTAGCCCCAGCAATCAGACAACAAAAGGAAAGAAAAGGCATCCAAATCAGCAAGGAAGAAGTCAAACTTTCACTATCTGCAGATGACATGATACTCTACGTAGAAAACTCAAAAGACTCCACCAAAAAATTGCTAGAACTAATATAATACAAATACAGTAAAGTCACAGGACACAAAATCAATGTACAGAATTCTGTTGCATTTCTATACGGAAATAATGAAGTGGCAGAAAGAGAAATCAAGGAATCAAACCCATTTACAAGAACTTCTCTACTCATCTTTAACATTTAAAAACTTTGATACACTGTGAAAAGAGTTTTTGTATTTGAAATAGTTGACTCTTGTTCCTTTACCACCCACAGTCCCAGAAAGATTCTCTGTTGCCTTCTTTTTCAAATAATTTTCAAGTCAAACTCAAGGATGAATTTTAAAATAAAAGTGAGAGCATCTGTCCTTGGACCTTTCATATTGGGTGACAGCAAGAAAGCATGGAAGGAAGACATAAAGTGAAACCGAAAACAAGCAGGATTGCCAATGCTGAATGGGTGGATACTGGCATTTTCATTTATTTCAATGGTAATAGCCCGATGTCTTTGCAATTTCATGTCCTACATAAAAAAGTCTGGAAAGGTTGTTATAAATAGGGTTAGTCAGCTTATCCATTAAAGATGCACAAACTTTTCTAAACTCAGCTAAAAAAAAAACTCAGGCTGATACATTGATGGAGGGCATAGCTAAAAATTTAGATGAAGTCTGTTAGGATTTCAGTGAGCAGGATTCAATAGAAACCTTACCACAGTGTGGTTCCTATATAACAAAAAGTCCATTTGTGATCAATCCAGAACTCATTGGACTGGCAGAAAGAAGAGTTATCCAGGTCCAGTTTCCCTCTAATTTATTGTTGTCTCATCTTTGGGGTACCACTTTCATTCTTGTGATTATCAGATGGCTACTCTATCTTGAGATATTGTATATACATTCCAAGCAGGAAACAGCAGAAGGATGAAGGGCAAAAGACAAAAGACTAGCTGAGTTTCATCTATTTCCAAATATTCCCTGAGGTCCCTTCCAACAATTTTTCCTTACACCCATAGTTCCCAAACTGTGTATCAAACTACCTCATGGTGTCAGCTCATTCATGGGAACATGACAGGACATTTTATGTTTTTGAGGAAAGCACAGTAATATTCAACATTTATCAGACTAAGTGAAAAACTAACTTGAGCAAATTTGGGTTCAACATTTGATCTTGGTATATCAAAATGACCTATCTTTGAAAATTTGGAATTTTGACAATGTTATTGTTAAAAAAGAAAGCATATACCATATGCAAATCAATGTCGAACAGAAAATGAGAGAATTTTAACACTATTCTTATTTCTTTTTCTTTTTATAACATTTTATTTTCAAGTCCAAGGAAAGGACAACTTAATTACTGGAAAAATATGATAAATTACCAGTCAATGCTCATGCTTACTAATTATATATTTGGGTATTATCCTTGTGGACTTTGTAAAACTGACATCATTTTATTAGTTCAAATTACTATATATTAGTTCAAATATTATAAATTTTAAATTATGTTAAGTATGTTAATTGTCACTGTCAGTTATAATGGATCTAATAAACTGGGACTAAGTTAGGTATCTTATAGAGTTTCATTAACATTTACCAAAATTGTATTCCAATAATTAAGAGATTTAGTTCAGCTTTCTAAACCAAACAGAGGAAGTAATTTAGAAATCAGAAATTTAAGATTCAATATCTAGTAATGAGAAACTTTAAGCATTTACGAAAAGAGCTTAAAATTGGCATTCTATATATTACAACCACTCTAAGTCAATAACCTGGGGCTATATTGAATTAAGAGAAGCAATAATTATCAAAGAACAGTATTTTTTAAGTCTCTATTTTACTACACACCATATATATTATGTGATGACAATTGCAATGAAAGTACATAAAAGAGATAACCAAATAGTACTTAAGGAGCTAAAATACCCATATTAAATTTTACTTTGGCAAGTTGGTATTCATTTAGATTATAGAACATTGGTATAATGTGTTTCCTGGTAATCACACCCAGAAACGCTTAAACTGAAAATATAAAGTGGCTACATCAGCCCAAAGCTTAGAAATATAAAACGTAAAGAGTAACTGATATATTTTTTTAAAAAAGACACAATAACTTTTGTACATTTGGCAGAAATTTTATTTTAAACCAAAATTGCCACCTGAGTCTATGAAACTGATTTAAGTATAGTACATCTTATGATATGAATTGAGGGCCCCTCCCTCTCCCCCCCAAAAAGAAACTAAAAAAGAAGCCAAGAAAACATAAATTCAAACTGGAAGATCTGTATCTGGAAGCATCCTACTGTCCATATCATTTGATGGTAGTGGTAATGTGGATTTATTGATACTAATAACCTAAATCCTCTTAATATCCAGCTCTGGCATTAAACCAGTGTCATTGTGGTTTAAGGCCTGAAATAAATATTATGTGTTGCCTTGACATCTGATTCCAAGGCCTCAAATGGCCTAACCACAGTTCCCTGCTCCACGCTGCTCTCAGAGACAAAATCCCCTAGCCAAACAAGCCCATCATAGAAACCAGGCACCGTGCCTACTTATTCTTGTACCCCCAGCTTCAGTTTACTGCCAGCCCGCAGAATTACTGGAACAAGCCAATCACATCCTCCCATAGGACCCCTCTTGTCACTACAAAGCCTGCTCTCTTAGCTCTCTGCTTGTTCCTCTGTTCCTAAGATCACCGACCTGTGGCATGTGGTGTGTGGTATCCTCCTCCATCAGATTGTGAGTACATGTGACTAATAGATTGCAATAGGGTGACAAAGAGGTGATCAAAACAGTCTAACAACATTGAACAAAAAAAATCATAACCCAGAGATATAAATTAAAATGATTATTACTGATAAAATAATGATAATAATTATCATTGGAGCACCTGGGTGGCTTAGTCAGTTAAGCTTGTGGGATTGAGCCCCACCTGGGAGTCTGTGTGAGATTATCTCCCTCCCCTTCTCCCCATGCCCCTCCCCCCACTCCTGTTCTCAGTCTCTATCTGTAAAATAAACAAATATCTTTTTAAAATAATAATAATTAGCACTTATACAGCTCTCTATATGCTAAGTACTGTGCTTGGTGTTCTACATACACGTTGTTATTCACTCTTTCGAACAGCTTTATGACATTTTATGGACAAAGAAAATAAGGTCTATAGGAGTTAAATAATTTAATCAAGGTTATAAATTATTTGGGTAATGAGCTAAGATTCAAATTTAAGCAGTCTGACAACCTTACCCTAAAAGACAAAATCATTATCACTCATATATCTCTAATCTATATATCTCAGTTCCAGTAAGAAGTCACCTCATGTCTTTCAGGGCAGAGTTCATCAAGCATCCATAGTATAATGAACTCTTTTCAAAGGAAATAATATTTATTAAATCCTATTCTTTTTTTAAGATTTTATCTATTTATTCGAGAGAGAGAGAGAGAGACCATGCACAAGCAGGGTGAGCGGCAGGCAGAGGGAAAAGCAGGCTCCCTGCTGAGCAGGAAACCCGACACAGGCGATCCCAGGACCCTGAGACCACGACGAAGCTGAAGGCAGATGCTTAACCGAGGCACCCAGGTGCCCCTAAATCCTATTCTTGACAAATAATTTCATCATCATGAGTATTAAATACATCCACATAAATTAAAATATAAACTGCTAATCAAAAACAAATTTTAAAATTAATATTAAAACTAAACTGAAAAAACTGATTTAATATGTTGAACATCTTCTGAAGCTATATTGTCAATTACAGATTTCACATAAATGTTACTAAACTGACTATTTGATTTGGGGCATGCTGGGACCTCATTCAACATTATTGTTATGTTTTTTTAACAGTGCAGTTGATTGACTGAAGCATTATTTCAATAGGCTACTCTACTTAACAACGAATACCAAAAAATTTAACATTAAAAATAATCATTAAAAAATAATTTCTTATTATGTATTTATTTAAACATTTACTAATAATTCATTGATTCAAGTCACTACATATAAAGGCAGACTCTTCGGGCAACATCTTCTCAAGTTGTAAATATGGTAAACACACACACATACATACCTAGTACATTGTTGGTTCTTTTGAGTTTAAATGCCATGATAAATTGATTCTTCCAAAACTTCTTTATTTGAACTACTGTGAAATGTTTAAATGAGGTTGATATGAAAACTGACCTTCTCTTTACAAAACATCATTTATAATTAACTTTTGCGACTATTCTTTCTCAGTACTATACAATAATAAGGGTAGCATACTTCTCCAATACTCCATGTCATTTTCTTGCCAGTTTAAAGCCACAGTTTGTCAAACAACTTAGTCTTATATTAAAATGCAATGTGACTTGTTTTCTTACTGCAAAAAAATATTTTTTTCTTAATAACTGCTAAAAGAATTCAACATGAGTACAAGTGTAGAAATGGACTAACTTTTGTTATTTTGGCACAAGAACATTCCATCTTAAGAGTCAGTTATTTTGGGAGGAGGAGTTAAGATGGCAGAGGAGAGGGGTCCCCTTTTTCAGCTGGTCCCCTGAGTCGAGGTGGATAGGTACTAGACCATCCTGAAAACCCACGGAATCAGGCTGATATGCAGGAAGATATATCTGGATCTCTACAAATGAACATCTCCAGCACTGAGTATTGAGGTACGAAGCAGGGAGCCATGAATCCGTGCACAGATATCGGAAGATAAATAGAAGGGGGAGGGAGCCTCTGCACTCGGGCACTGGGAAGAGGTAGCCACCTGCACTGGAGAGCGGTCTGACTTGTGAACCGGCACCTGTGAGAGAGCACACTGAGACCATGAGCCTGGGAACGCACGCGACCAGTCTGAAAACCAGAGCTCTGGAGTGCACGCGAACCGCACTGAAATGGAGCTCCGGAGTGTGCGAGGGCGGCTGGTGGCTGGAGGTGTTAGAAACACGTAGGACAGAGTCCTGCGAGCCCTGGAAGCGCGGGCTGGGAGAGTGGCTGTGGGGCGCACAACCCGGGATACTGCAGGGTTTTTAGCAGCACCAACAAAAGAGTTAAAGAGGCCAGGAGAGCTCAGTGGAGAGTGGACTGCGATCTCCCAGTTCTGAGACAGAGGCTGGGATTCAGCCACTGCTGCTCTGACTCTCAGAAGAGCCACAGAAAACCACCAGGGAAAGCCGCCAGAGAACAAAAGCCCAGAAATACCAGCTCACATTGTGCCCATCCCCATCCCCCCTCGCAGGGGACAAGACGACTCTACACAAACAGGGTTGCCTGAGTATCAGCACGGCAGGCCCCTCCCCCAGAAGGCAGGCTGAAAAATCAAGAAGCCCATATCCCTAAGGTCCCTAAAAAACAAGTGCACACTGCCTGTGTCCTGGTCAATAATTTGGGCTCTGGGCATCCCCGCAACCTCTCCTCATCAGAATGACGAGGAGGAGAACTCCCCCCAAGCAAAGAAAAGATAATGAGTCTGTGGCCTCTGCCACAGAACTGATGGATATGGATATAACCAAATTATCAGAAATGGAGTTCAGAGTAACAATGGTCAAGATGATGTGTAGACTTGAAAAAAATTTTAACGAAAATATTAACGAGAATATAGAATCTTAAGGGCGGAAATGAGAGCGAATAGGATGGAAATTAAAAATACTATGAATCAAATGCAGTCAAAACTAGACGCTCCGACGGCCAGGTTAAATGAGGCAGAAGAACGAATTAGCAAATTGGAGGATGGGACGGTAAAAGATAAAGCTAAAACAGAAACTTGGCTCAAAAAAATCCAATCTCAAGAATGTAGGTTAAGGGAGATTACTGATTCAATGAAACGATCCAATGTCAGAATCATCGGCATCCCCGAGGGGGCAGAGAAACAGAGAGGTCTAGAAGAGATATTTGAAAAAATTGTAGCTGAAAACTTCCCTAATCTAGCAAAGGAAACAAGCATTTGTGTCTAAGAGGCAGAGAGGACCCCTCCCAAATTCAACCATGACAAACCTATGCCATGTCATGTCATAGTGCAATTCGCAATTATTAGATCCAAGGATACAGTATTGAAAGCAGCCAGGGCAAAGAAATTTCTCACATACCAAGGCAAAAATATCAGGAATACGTCAGACCTGTCTACAGAGACCTGGAATGAGAGAAAGGGTTGGGGGCGCATTTTTAAAGCTATTTCAGAGAAAAACATGCAGTCAAGGATCCTTTATCCAGCAAGGCTGTCATTCAGAATTGATGAAGAGATAAGGACCTTCCAGAATCGCCAGACACTGACCAGTTTCATAACCACAAAACCAGCCCCACAGGAGATATTGAGGGGGGTTCTATAAAGGTAAAAAGGCCCCAAGAGTGATACAGAACAGAAAGTTACAATCTATAGAAACAAAGACTTTACAGGCAACATGACATCATTAAAATCATATCTCTCAATAATCACTCTAAATGTGAATGGTGTAAATGCTCCCATAAAACGCCACAGGGTTGCGGATTGGATAAAAAGACATGACCCATCCATTTGCTGTCTACAAGAGACTCATTGTGAACCTAAAGATACATCCAGACTGAAAGTGAAGGGATGGGAAACCATTTTTCATGCCAATGGACCTCAAAAGAAAGCTGGGGTAGCAATTCTCATATCAGACAGATTGGATTTTAAACTAAAGACTGTAGTTAGAGATACAGAAGGACACTATATTATTCTTAAAGGATGTATCCAACAAGTGGATATGACAATTATAAATATCTATGCCCCAACAGGGGAGCAGCTAGATACACAAGCCAACTCCTAACCAGAATAAAGAGACATATAGATAAAAATACATTAATAGTAGGGGACCTCAACACTCCACTATCAGCAATAGATAGATCACCTAAGCAGAAAACGGACAAAGAAACAAGAGCTTTGAATTATATACTAGACCAGATGGACCTCATAGATATATATAGAACACTACAGCCAGAACAAAAGAATACTCATTCTTTTCGAATGCACATGGAACATTCTCCAGAATAGATCATGTGCTGGGTCACAAAGCAGATCTCCACCGATACCAAAAGACTGAAATTATTCCCTGCATATTCTCAGACCACAATGCTTTGAAATTGGAACTCAATCACAAGGAAAAATTTGGAAGAAACTCAAACACTTGGAAACTAAGAACCATCCTGCTCAAGAATGATTCGATAAACCAGGAAATCAAAAATCAATTTAAACAATTTATGGAGACTAACGAGAATAAAAACACAACAGTCCAAAACCTATGGGACACTGCAAAGGCAGTCCTGAGGGGAAAATACATAGCCATCCAAGCCTCACTCAAAAGAATAGAAAAATCTAAAATGCAGTTTTTATATTCTCACCTCAAGAAGCTGGAACAGGAACAGAAGAACAGGCCTAATCCATGGACAAGATGCA